>NC_139513.1:50438053-50606558 GCF_947247035.1 Vipera ursinii | reverse complement strand
AAGAGTTCTCCGAAGAAGGAAAGGGGGAGGGGGACTTTGTTCCTTCTCTCTCACTTGGGTGGCGAAATTTGCTATTTAGAGAAGGAAAATAACCAGAAAGACATGAAAAATGAGCAAATGCTGACCCCTGCTGGTGGAGGAGAATTTTTTTTCTTTTCTTTTTCCCCCCCTTTGAACTCTTATTCTTTGAATGCACCTGTTTAAACAAATTGGATAACACAGCTGAAGCAATGAATACTCTAGAAAAGGAAACATGCGATGAGTGACAACAATTCCAAAGGACAATGACTTTAAACTACATAGAAATTCACAACTTTGAAAATATGAACCAACTTATTTCCAACCTAATTTCACTCCAAGAAATCTCTCAAAATACAGTAGAGATGACTCAAAGAAACTCTGACTATAGAGACTTAAAGGAACCTTATAAACCTCTTATTTCACAAAAGGAAACATATGATAAGCAGCAAAAATTTCAAAGGACAATGACTTTAAACCACAAGGAAATGCAGAAGAACTTTGAGTGCATGAATCAACTTATTTTCAATTTAATTTCACTTCAAGAATGTTCTCAGGAAAATATAACAGAGATGATTAAATATAATTTTGAGGATGGAAATTTGAAGATGGAATCATATAAAATAAAGAGTTATGATTTAATCCAAATGGGAAAAACAAAGGATTATGAAACAGCAGGAAAAGGATGGAATATTACAGAAAGAATATTTCAAAAAGAAACATTTGTTTGAATATGGCTAAGAAATGGGAAAATTTTAATATATTACTCTTAGAGGGAATTTTTTTTCTTTCTTTTCTTCCTCCAAATCAATATAATTGTGTTTTGTTTTTGTTTTTTTTCTCTTTGGTTTTTTTTGTTTTTTTCTATTCTTCTGAGTTGAATTGATGTAAATAAAAGCAAACATTTTAGCTACTTAAATGTGATGATAAGAAAAATATAAAAAATGTGTTTTGAAATTAAAGCATAAGAGGGTCTATATGAAAAAACAGAATTAAATTCACTAATGTAAATATAGTGGAATGTTGAAATGATTGTTATTTGTAAGAACATCTAGAATTTGGAGGGAGAAACAAGCTGTTCTCTTTGTTGTTGTTATTGTTTCTTTTTACTTTTTTACTTATTGATTGGGAATTATAAAAGCATGAGAGGGTTTGCATGGAAAAAAAGGGAAAAAAGAATGAAAATCCACCAATGTAAATATAGTTAAGTGCTAAAAAAAAGATTGTTACTGGTAAAAGTATTTAGAATTTTGGGGGAGAAATAAGCTGAAATAAATATGGTGACAGGATTTATGATAAGGCAACTAAAACGATACACAGGAGTACCTAAACTATATATTTAACTGTTGTTAAGCAAACAGAACTGTCTTAAATCTAATGTTTTGCAAAGAAAGATATGTTGGGGACAGGGGAAATCAAATGAAACTAACATATGGAACATAGATTCTATATTTAATTGTTAAGGACTGTTTTATAAATGTTACCCAGACAACATTCTGTTTTACAATGATTTATGTTATGTTAAAAAATTTCAATAAAATATTTACAAAAAAAACTTGTAAAGGTAGGAACATAATTTACTTAATTTTAAAAATAAAGTTCATTCTTCAGGCAGTCCTATATTTCAGGATTCTGAAACTTTGCACATACCGCAGAACTATCTTGAATCAGCTATTTGAAATGTATTATTACCTTGAAGCCACACTTATCTAATCATCATGTCTAGTGAAATGTGTCATAGTTTTTCTTAACAGTTATTGAGTTGTACACAAAAAATTTAAAAATATATTTTTTTTAAAAAAAGGGAGGGGTGCAGGCAGAGAGAAAATTACTTTTTGAGAAAAGGGCTAGGAATTATTTCTATCAAATTTAGTATGCTAACCTTCAATGTATATATATATATATATATATATATATATGTATATATATATATATATATATATATATATATATATATATATATATATATATATATATATATATATATATATATATCTTAAAAACATGGACCAGCAAGCATCAGCAAGTAAATAAGACCCCTCCCCCTTAAAAAAAATCTATCAATGGTTGACAGACTGCTTACAAGGTTGCCATTTTCTAGGGTTATCCCCTACTTTTTGTATCAAGAAGTCTGCAGTTGCCATATTCAACTGAAAGTGCTCATGGTCTTTAAGAATGAAGAAATCTTAGGCCCAGCTTGGGACCAGCAGCTTATATTTTCTGAATAATATTTAAGATCAGATGCAAGACTGGCTTCACAGAGTGGGTTAGGGAAAACTTGTGTGAGAATCCAGAGTCTTGATTAACAGTTTAGAGGAGGAAAATAGGAAGCATAGTATAAGAATTTTTCTCACCAAATTATTTCCTACAAAGATTGCTAGTGCTTTTCTGTATTGCAACCTTCCAGTGCAAATGAAGACAAGGAAAGTTGAATAACTTTCTCAGAAGGTGACTAGACCACTTCAATAATGTTGGGAAGAAAACTACATGGAGGTCTTAGTGAAGTCTCCAGATACAGTTTGCACCGGTACATTAGAAAGTTTTTCAGTCACTGACTTGGTTTTCATGGCTGAACATAGTCAATATGATTGGTTGTTTCTCAAATAAAACTGTGGCCCCCTATTAAAAGAAATTGCTGAGCAGGAGTTTCTGCTGCAAATTCAATTTCCAACGAGCATTACCTCTACCATTAATTATATTCATATATGGCAGAAATAGTATCAGAGCAAATCAGATATGCTTTTTCTGATCATATCTGAAAATACTTGCAAACTGCAAACTATTTCCCAATATAATTAATTCCCAATCAATAGGGCTTAGGAGTATTTAATAGAATATCGGATTTCAGTTTAATTGATCTCACCTCGAAGCTGACACAGTGCTATCTGTTGCAAAAAGGCATTTAGTGGCTAAAATTGGGTTTTTTATTCAAATACTTTATATTATTAAAATTATACCGAACCATAAAATACTGAACTTCTCCCTTGAGTTGCCCCAGGGCTAGCTCATCAATACTTCAGCCACTGAAAACTCCATTAATTCTACTTGAAACCCAAAGGAATCATACCTTTGGTATTAGAAATATAGTATATATGTTAGGTTGGCTTTATTCAGACAATAAATGCTATTTGAAAAACATAGAAATATCAAGTTGAATTTGGAATCTTTGCCCCAGAGCAAAGACAAGGAAAACTCACCCCTTCCATTTATATTGGATAGAGGGATAATTGCTCCCTTCTTAAAAAGCCTAGGGGACAGGAAGCAGGAGTGGCCCTAGTCTTGTTCTTTTCTTTCATCAGGTGAGACATATGAAAATGGCACATTTATTCTGTGTTATTCTTGCTGGAGGCTGAAGAAATAGAATTGATTAAGACCAGTTTGGTGTAATGGTTAAGACAGAGAAACCTGGAGACTGTGAGTTCTAGTACTGTCTTGGAAACAATGCCATCTTGGGCTAGTCACCTTCTCTCAGCCCTAGGAAGAAAGCAATGGCATACAACTTCTGAAAAACCTTGCCAAAAAACCTGAAGGGGCTGGTCCAGGTACTTTCCAAGAATCAGATACGACTGAATGGAAGAAAAAAAAAAGGATTTACCAAAAACAAAGAGTTAAGACTGATGGGAATAAAAGCCAACTAGACCCAACATTTTTGTTTTGTTTTGCCCTTATAGATGGTGAAACAGTAAGTCCATATTTTCCTGATCCATCAACTGCAATTTCCTAATCTGCCAGGCATACAGTATATAGCAAGAGAGTAGTTGAATAAGGTATAAAGTATATGCATGCAAAGAAACATATTCCACTAGTAGAAAAGCACATTTACAATTCATGCCTGTACCATTTTGTACTTTTGTCAACCTTTTAAAGTAAGATAACAGTGATGATTCATCCACTGTATAAATCTTTTAAATGGATGCCTGTAGGTTCCATTTTTAAATGTCATGAATTAGCAAACTATTGTTCAAGGAGGTTTTAGAAGAGTAAGCACAGCTTCTAATTCTGCATACTCCCATGTAGTTTTAGCTAGTTCAAAAGCACCACAACTGTGCAGTTGAGTGGGATATAGTGCACATTACAGCAACAAAAAATATGCAAAGTTCATCTAACTCTCATGCAATGAAGGGTGACATGTTCAAATGATGACTCCTTTCTACTTTAGAATACAGCATGAAAAAGGACAACAAACAAATTTTTATTTTATTATAAAATACCGTACTAGCTATAAGTGTACTAAAGACATTAAATGAATATTAGGGCTGTGTAAAGCTTTGGATGCTTTTCATGCACACACTTTGAGAAGAAGCAATGCTCCCTTCTATACTACTACCTGTATATGGAAAATGCAGATCCATGTTTATAAACAATGAACTACCACATTGCTCAGTGTCATGTAATTCCAATGCCCTCCCTGGGTAATTCCTGTAGCCAGATGAGATTTCTGTGCATGTCCTCCTACTTGCCAGTTTGGGCTGTGTAAGCCAGCCAAAATTTGCCTCATTGCATTGCTCTTCATCACTCCATCTCCCTCCTTTGGCATGTCTGGTATCCAGAAGAGGTTCCTGAAAAAATGTTCCACATGCACAGAAGTTTCTTTTCGTACTTCCATTTTGTTACTGGAAGCATCATGAGATGCTTTTGCTACAGTGTCACCCTGCATCAAAGCGTTTTCCATTAATGCAGGTGTGGCAAACTCAATTTCATTGAGGGCCGCATCAGCATTGCCATTGCCCTCAGGGGGCCGGGTGGGTATGGCCAGGGTGGGTGTGGCCTACTGGGTGGGCGTGGCCAGCTCTACATCATTCGCATCAAGGGTGCCTATGGGGGCCTGGGCAGGAGTGGGACAGATCTGAGGGTCTCTGGCAGAAGGAGGGTCTCTGGGCCAGGGCCAAGGCCAAGGCAGTGGGGGCCGTTCCCTCACTTTTCCAGGATGGCTTCGCGGGCCACATGAAACCATTTCACGGACCTGATCCGGCCCCCGGGCCTTGTGTTTGACATGTCTGCATTAATGGGACATAACTCTGGCTGTCTCAGACAGGCCCAATAAATACTCTGACATTCCATTCCTCAGTCTACAGCAGTGATGACTGTTGTCGGGAAAAGAGAACTCGTGTGGTGCAACAATTGGCTCGACTGGGAAGAGCAAGCAATGGAATCTCACGAGGTGACTTTGGGGCAGTCACTCGCTCAACCCAACCAATCTAACAGTTTTGTTATGGTGGGGGAAAAAATGGAGGAGGAGATACTGACATATACCACTTTGAGCCCCTGGAGGATAGACAGGATATAAATGTAGCAAATAAATAAATGCCTGGTAGCAAAATTACAATGTCACGCCATCATTACAGCTTTCAGGGAGAATTTATATGCAGGAGAAATGACAACTTGACAGGCAAGAAGTTTTCTCCTCATACTAATAGCTCATTTTTTCTTTTTCTTTTTTCTTTTTGTAAAATAGTTAAAAAAATGCACAAAGTGAAAATGTTGCTGGCATGGCACTGAATAAATGATGATTATTGTCTCTTTTTCTTGGCTGGTTGGTTGGTTGCAGGGAGTTCTAAATAGCTTATGGAATTCCCTGCTTATTCTCAGAGTTCTTTAATCAGCACAACTTGAGACGTTCCAGCTTCAAAGCAACTGGACCAACTGGACAGTGGAAATGTTGTCATGGAGCAATGCTTTTAACTTAACTTTTTTAAAAATTCCTACTGCAACAATACAAAAGCAAGACTAGCAGAGCCCAAATGACTATGTTGTGTTTATTTTTACCCAGCAGGGACTGCAGTTGCTAGACCTCTACCCTAGCAAGAGAGAGGTAGATTCTGGGGGGCAAGACTGACCACATCAACTAGTACTCCAAGATTACATCCTTGGACTTCCAAGAAAAAATTAAGCCCCATCCAATGGGATAGATATACCTGATATTCCCCAAGCTGGAAGAGCTATGTTTACTTTCTTCCACGTTCAAAACATTATGCCATCCAGGCTTCTGTTTCTTAAAGGAAGAGTATGCACTGGCTTCAGTATCTCTATCCATTCATTCCTGACAAACTTGACTTAATAATTTGTTATACATTTTAGATAATAATTACATTTTGTGTAACTGATTTCAGAGAGCCAGTTTAGTTTAGTGATTAAGGCACCAGGAGACCGCGAGTTCAAGTCCCACCTTAGCCTTAAAAACCAGCTGGATGACCTTAGGCCAATCACTCTCTCTCAACCCAATTTATCTTAGAGGGCTCTTGTTGTGGAGAACATAGGAGGAGGCAGGTGTGTTGGATATGTTTACCACCTTGAGTTATTTGTAAAAATAATAAAAGTGGGATGCAAAGAAATAAATAGAAAATAATAGCAAATTCATGATGTTTTCAGAACATTTAAAATACACAAATGCCTCAACTAGTTATTAGAGTTTCTTAAATAGAGTTGTAAATTGCATTTGTATCCATGAGGAAAATAATACTGAGTTTGAATACAGGTAGTCCTTTCTGGCAATGACAACTAGGATCAGCAACATGGTCACTAAGCAAGGTGGCTACTAAGTGAAATTGTGACTGTGGTTATGATCTTACTTCAGTTTTCAGTTGCTTCACAGACCTGCAAAGGACATAAATGTGAAGATTTATGTAAAATTTCTTTTTGATTTCACCCCTGTAACTGTGAAAAATTGATATTCTAAGCAGTCATTAAATGAGGACAACCTGTATAACTAAAATTTCAATAAGAAAAAATAAGGGCAAAATTCTATTGAAAAGATCCAAAACAATCATGCCCTATGAAGTGCAAATGGTACTATCAGTATGAGGAGGAATGCTGGAATTGCAGTTCAATAGCTGGTCAGCCACATTTATTTCAGGCTTATCTGACTGTCTATCTTCCATTTTCCATAAATGGAGAATTCTCCCAAACTTCTTAAAAGCAAAACTTTGCCCGATGCTTCTTAACTTCAATCCATTTTTGTAGCTTCCACTAATCTCCCACTGGCAACACAATCCAGGAAGACACAGGCAAAACACCACAGAAAGCTTAAACACAGTGTTGTCAGTAAGCACTCACTTGAGCCATAAGCAAAGGTAGAAGGCAACACCTAACTGACTGTTTATTGTTTGGTTTTGTTTCCCTTCCCATCCCGTTCTTTGTATCTTTCTCTTGAATTAAACTTTTAAAACTTTACAATTAACTTGCATTTAAAATATAGTTTGTAGCATTAGATGTAAAGTAAATAGCAATATAACAATATCGTTTTAGCTGATCTCAAAAAACATTACTCTGAATAGTGGGAAGATGAGATAACAGGAAATTGCAGAGCAGTAGGCTAGACTAGAGAGATCAAATTGCTAACATACGCTGGATCATGGAGAAAGCTAGAGAGTTCCAGAAAAACATCTACTTCTGCTTCATTGACTATGCTAAAGCCTTTGATTGTGTGCATCATAACAAACTGTGGCAAGTTCTTAAAGAGATGGGCATACCAGACCATCTTATTTGTCTCTTGAGAAACCTATATGCGGGCCAAGAAGCAACAGTGAGAACTGGACACGGAACGACTGATTGGTTCAAAATTGGGAAAGGAGTCCGGCAAGGCTGTATACTGTTGCCTTGCCTATTTAACTTATATGCAGAGCACATCATGAGAAAGGCAGGGCTAGATGAATCAAAGGTTGGAATTAAGATTGCCGGAAGAAACATCAACAACCTAAGATATGCAGATGATACCACTCTAATGGCAGAAAGTGAAGAAGAACTAAAAAGAGCCTCTTGTTGCGGGTGAAGAAGGAGAGTGCAAAACTTGGGTTGAAACTAAGCATTAAGAAAACCAAGATCATGGCATCTGGCCCTCTCAATTCCTGGCAAATAGATGGGGAAGAAATGGAGGTAGTGACAGATTTTATTTTCCTGGGCTCCAAGATCACTGCAGATGGGGACTGTAGCCAAGAAATTAAAAGACGCTTGCTCCTCGGGAGGAAAGCCATGGCAAATCTAGACAGCACACTAAAAAGCAGAGACATCACCCTGTCAACAAAAGTGCGTATAGTCAAGGCTATGGTCTTCCCAGTTGCAATGTATGGCAGTGAAAGCTGGACCATAAGAAAGGCTGAGCACCAAAGAACTGAAGCCTTTGAACTCTGGTGCTGGAGAAGACTCCTGCGAGTCCCTTGGACTGCAAGGCGATCAAACCAGTCAGTCCTAGAGGAGATCAACCCTGACTGCTCTTTAGAAGGCCAGATCCTGAAGTTGAAACTCTGGCCACCTAATGAGAAGGAAGGACTCATTTGAGAAGAGCGTAATGCTGGGAAAGATTGAGGACAATAGAAGAAGGGGACGACAGAGAATGAGGTGGCTGGATGGAGTCACTGAAGCAGTAGGCGTGAGCTTAAATGGACTCCAGAAGATGGTAGAGGACAGGAAGGCCTGGAGGAACATTGTCCATAGGGTTGAGATGGGTCGGACACGACTTCGCAACTAACAACAACAACAACAACAAGGCTAGACTAGAACTGGAAGGGGAAAAACATCCTTAAAGAAAGCAGGCACAAAATGTCACTTTTTTGTTGCCAAGAAAACTATATGTCATTCAAGCTCAAGAATATTTTCACCTTTAAAAGGGATTGGAACTACCAAGACTCGGGCAAAAAACCAGAGCAAGCAGCTACACATATATTCAAGTGAATATGTAGGTTGCTTGTTATCCTGATAGTGTGTATTCATATCCTTGGAAGCATTCTACTGTTTGTATGGGTCTGATGTTTTACTTTTCTTGATTACTAGTATCATAAATCTGCCTATGTTTAAGACTACAATTTTAGTCCAATTGCTCTCTTTAGACTATTGCTCATGTCTAAGCTTCGCTAAACTGACGTTGAATAGAACTGATTCTATTAAGAATAGGTGGTACTATATCAGTCACACTGAATTAATTAAAACTGAACTTTAATTATACAAGATTGTAGAATAGTTTCATCATAACCTAAAAGAAGCATTCAAGAGCTTTTGTACTTTGTACATTTCTGCTCAATCCTAAATATACCTATGTCTATATAGTTCTCTTAATTCTTCGATCCAGTAGCAGCAATTTAAAAAACAAATGCCTGTCTAAGCAGCATTGTGAAATCAAACAAGCTAAAAGCAAATGAAGCCTTCCCCACTATTACAGCTGAGCTGCAGAAACATTTTATCATAGAAACACATTGCAAAGGGACTTGTGAATCTGAGCAGAGTTTCCTCATTAGTTTAGGATGGGAACATACAGCACTGTTAAAAATATATCCTACCTGTGTGGTTTTAAAGAGAGTGGGAAGATTTAGCGGGACAAAAAATTTATTAACAAGAATAAAGTATGAAATTGCAAGTGGACAACATTGCTGTAGTAGCCATAGGAATAGTCACTGTATTAGAAGGAGAGGAGCAGATACTATCTTCATTATTATTGCATCACAACTTAAAATCAGAATTGAAATTCATTAACATCTCCAAAGGCTTTCCACATGGTTTAACACATCATGGTATGAACTCATGTAATCATATAATATAAGTTCATATAATTAGGGTAGGTTGTCTAGCTTCTGAAGCCAAAGGCACCCTGAGAATAAATATTCCTGAATATTCCTAGCATATAGAAACATTAAATTTTCCATGGGCATCTTAATAGGTTATGCAAGATTTAGACTATTAATAACAGCCTAATTTAGTTAGTATAGTACTCCATTTGTTCTTCCCAGATTTAACTCACTCCCTTCAGCAGTTATTGATGATAAATATAAAAAGTCCCTTCCACAAATGACTTTGTTCTGGTGACCCCCACATTATGACAATGTTCAGCATGTTCTGTTGCTCTGTAATTTCTATTTGAACATGTGTGAGATATTAATCCGGCCATAAAGGAATTCCCAGGGAGAAACAACCAATGGCATGTCTTCTATCTTTCAATAGACCATAAAAGAATTATCACCCATAACGTTGCCAAATTTTGCCTCACTGCTGTAAGAGTTAAGGCAACAAATCCTGCCAAACAAAACTGCATTTCTTTGATTAACTTTAAATCTTCTTGCCTTCCCCATTTTTTCCTCTTTAACTCATATAGCTTATTTGAACTGATCAGTTTAAATATATGTACACATTTGGTCAAAAATCATAATAAAGATGTAAGACAGACATGTCAAATTCGCGACGTCAGGTGACGTCGTGAGACATATCAGGACTATTTTGCCATTGCCGGCAATGGGGTGGGCATGGCTTCTGGATGACATCTCCGGCCTGTGGGCCGGCAGTTTGACACCCCTGATGTAAGAGATGACCAGGTCAAGCACGTCATCAGTTTCAACACCTTTGTACCTATAAGAGATCTAAGTCCAGCCCACCTTGAATTATCTACTGCTAATCTGCCAAGTTCAAATTCCTGTAGAGTGTTAGCCTGAAATAAACCTGTATTCGAGTTGCCTTGCATTCTGATTTTGTGTGCCTGATAATTTCAATATCAATATCTATCTATCATCTATCTATCTATCTATCTATCTATCTATCTATCTATCTATCATCTATCCATCCACCTGTCCATCCACTCGTCCACCCATCCACCTGTCCACCCATCCATCCACCCACCCACCCACCCACCCACCCATCCATCCATCCATCCATCCATCCATTATCTATCTATCTATCTATCTATCTATCTATCTATCTATCTATCTATCTATCTATCTTTCTATCTACTATTAGACTCAAGACTCCTTGGATTTGAATGTGATCTAAAGGTGTTGTCTATCTATGGGATGGACTGTTTTTTTCTCTATGCAAAATACTGTGAAAGTGGGGCTTGTAAGTTTTCCTATGTAAGAATAGCAGCATCAAAGTGTCAGGATAGCCACTACTGACTTTCTGGATTATTTCCAAAATGATCCAGGGGTTATCCAGTACTGAGTACTGATACTGAATTTAGCTCTCTTCCTGTCAAAAGCATATGTTGCTATTCTTATGAGTTAAGAAAACGAACAAATCTAATGTGCAATTATATAATACCAGATTGAAAAACTGAAAGAAGAAATAGAATACTGTGAGTTAAGGTGGGTGAAGAGCAAAGTAGCAGCCCGCGCACCTAATGGCGCACAAATCACATAACCAAAAATACTGGTGGTACATTCAGGGCAAGTGCATCTGAGATTCCTTTCATCTCAGTATGTCTGGCTTAGTTCAGTGCAACACTTGTTTTGCAGCTGTCTTTTGCAGCACTCTTTTCAAACTGGGAAAATGTCTTATCTGTACACAAATCACTAGTCTACAAGGACAGATTATTTATCTAGGGTCTGTAATCTGTGCTCTTCAGGCAGAAATTAGGTGTTCAACTCAGCCCTTATACTCTACTGAGCCTCCGCGCTATCAGCCCCCTCTAGCGCAAAGATCCTGCAGGAGAAGGGCACTGTGGACAACTGTGGGATCTGGCAGGGTGAGAGCTGTGAACCATAAACCCAAAGCTTTCACTAGGGCCCTGCGTAACAGATACAGTGCCCTTGCTGACCTTAATAGGGACATTAAGGAAACAGGTCAAGGTAGTTGTGATGATAACTCAAATAAGCAGGGGACCAGGGTCCGAGATGAACTTGTTTTTGACAGGGAGAAGTGCGAATCAGATATTACACATCAGTCATGCAAGAAAAGAAAGGTACCCAAAAAGAGAAGCCACCTTCTGGTTGGTGATTCAATTATAAGGGGTGTAAATTTAGGAAAGGATACAGAGGTTTCAAAAGAGGTCAGGTGTCTTCCAGGTGCTACTGCCAGTAGGGACAAGAAGCGTATTTTCAAAATAGTCAACAATGCCAGCAATGACTCTGATGTGGATGCTATTGTACATCTTGGCACTAACGATCTGTCCCAAAAGGATGTACTCTGTGTGCAGAATGATTTCCAGAGCTTGGGGCAGGAACTCAGCAGAATAGGCTGTAGGCTCACTTTTTCAGAGGTCTTACCAGTGTATAAGGACCAAAATGGAAAAGGCCAGCATATAGCAGAATTTAATATCTGGCTAAAGGAGTGGTGTAAAGGAGAAGGCTTTGGTTATATTAGTCACGATGTCTGTAGCTGATGAAAAAATGTACAAAAGAGATGGTTTGCATCCATCTAAGAAAGGGACTGAGTTACTTGGCAATAAATTCACAAGTTTTCTGGAGGAACATTTAAACTAAACAACGGGGACAGTCCATAATATAACGTTCTTGCGAATGGAGTGGAAAAAATGGATTGATTATATCCAGAACAAATATGGGACTAAAAAGTTTCATTTAGCATTTGAATAAGTCTACCTTTCTTTTTTCTTTTTTCTTTTTTTTATATGTAATATTAATATTGCTTGTAGTTATCTTATATGAGCTAGACAGCGATAGATTTAAGAGTTTATTGTTGTTAGCATATGGATGTTTATGATTGTTCTTTGTTTTTATACCTTGTACTTAGCTCTGGGAAGTTGGGGGGGAGGGGGAAATGGGGGGAAGGGTTAGGGAGGGATAGATAGGGGTGGGGGGAAGGGGGGAATTGTTAAAGATAAAATGTACTCTAAAACTTTTCAATAAAATAAAAAAACAACAACGGGGACAGTGAGTTAATTGATACAGAACATCACTGTCCCCGGCAATCTAAGAAAATGGGGGAACTCAGGCACCACACAAGTTATGTAGCAAGTAAACACAGAGTCAGTCATAAAGGACTAAAATATCTATACACCAATGCAAAGAGTATGAACAGTAAGCAGGGTGAACTAGAAATTCAGGTAAATGAGGGTGGATATAATATTGTTGCTATTATGGAAAAATGGTGGGATGAAACCCACAAATGGAACACACAGCTAGAGGGATTTAAATTATTTAAAAGAAATAGACTAAACAAAAGAGGAGGTGGAGTTGCGCTCTATATAAGAAATAACTTTATCTCCACAGAAATAGAGCACAACAATGATGAAAACTGTAAACTTGAATGCATTTGGGTCAATATAAAAGGTGAAAAAAATGACATTGCCATAGGTGTATACTATAGGCCACCCAACCAAACAGAGGAAATAGATGAACTTTTTGCTACTCAGCTAACTAAGGTATGTAGGAAGCACATCACAATAGTAATGGGGGACTTTAATTACCCTGATATCAACTGGGAGACAAACTCTGCACCAAGTGGAAGATCAAAGAGATTCCTGACAAACCTAGCAGACAACTTTCTCTCCCAAAAAGTAGAGAAGGAAACTAGGGGATTAGCCATATTGGATTTAATTCTCACAGAGAAGAAATGATAGAAAGTGTCGAAGCCGCAGGAACCTTGGGGGGAAATGATCATGCAATATTGGAATTCAACATTCTGGAAGCACAAGCAATAGAACACAGCCAAACTAGAGTCTTGGACATTAAAAGAGCTAATTTCAATAAACTTAGAGAGACCTTGGGAAGAATTCCATGGATGAGAATCCTAAAGGGGAAAACAACTCAAGAAGCTTGGGAAATTTTGAAAAGTGAGATAATAAAGGCCCAGTCTAGCACAATACCAACAAAGAAGAAAAAGAACAGCTCTCAAAAGAAACCAGCATGGCTGCATAAAGAACTCTCTGATAAATTGAAAGATAAAAAGGAAAAGTATAAGAAGTGGAAAGAGGGGCACATAAATAAGGCAGAATATCAGCAAATAGCCCGTGCCTGCAAAGATGAAGTGAGGGAAGCTAAGGCTCAAAATGAACTAAGGCTTGCGACCAAAGTCAAAAATAACAAAAAAAGCTTCTTTCAACATATAAAAAACAAGAAAAAAGTTAAGGAAATGATTGGTCCATTAGTGGGGGAAAATGGCAAGAAGGTGACAAGCAACCGGGAGAAAGCAGAACTATTTAACTCATTTTTTGCATCTGTCTTTACACAAAGGGAAAAAACAGTCCAACCTACCCAAACCAGTGCCATAAAAAACAGAATAGAAATGCAAGTTAAGATAGGCAAGAAAATGGTAAGTGAGCACCTGTCCAGCCTAGATGACTTCAAATCACCAGGACCAGATGGATTACACCCCAAGGTTCTCAAGGAACTGGCAGACGTGATCTCAGAACACAGAACTATATTTTTCAAAGATCCTGGAGCACTGGGGAACTACCAGAGGACTGGAAGAGAGCTGATGTAGTTCCCATATTCAAAAAAGAGAAATAAATAGATCCACGAAACTACAGACCTATCAGCCTGACTTCAATACCTGGGAAGATTCTGGAAAAGATAATCAAACAACAAATCAGCGAACACCTTGATGCAAACAAAGTCATCAATAAAGCCAACATGGGTTTGTCAAAAACAGATCATGCCAGACAAATCTTATTGCATTCTTTGACCAAGTGACAAAATTAGTGGACCAGAGGAATGCTGTAGATATAATTTACTTGGACTTCAGTAAGGCATTTGATAAAGTAGATCACAACCTACTACTTGATAAGATAGAAAAATGTGGGTTAGATAGCATTACCACCAGATGGATTCGTAGCTGGCTGACAGGCCGTACTCAGCATATGATCCTCAATGGAACTGCATCTACATGGAAGGAAGTGTGTAGTGGGGTGCCCCAGGGCTCTGTTCTGGGCCCAGTGCTCTTCAACATCTTCATCAACGATTTGGATGAGAGGATAGATGGGGAACTCATCAAATTTGCAGACGACACCAAGCTGGCAGGAATAGCCAATACTCCAGAAGACAGGCTTAAAATACAGGTTGATCTGAACAGACTTGAATACTGGGTGCTATCTAACAAAATGAAATTCAATGTTGAAAAAAGTAAGGTTCTACACTTAGGCAGGAAAAATCAAATGCACAGGTATAGTATAAGTGGTGATTCAAGGTGCTGGTGATGACCTATAAAGCCCTAAATGGCTTGGGTCCGGGATATCTGAGGGAACACCTGCTGTCGGCATCAAGCTCCCTTCGTCCTGTGCACTCCCACAGGGAGGGTCTTCTCAGGGTACCGCCGGTAAAAGATTGCCGGCGGACAATACCCAGGGGGAGGGCCTTCTCTGTGGGTTCGCCGGCCCTTTGGAACCAGCTACCTGTAGAGCTTAGGACTGCCCCTGACCTTTGCTCATTCCGCCGGGACCGGAAGACCTGGCTCTTTGAGCTTTCTGGCATGGACTGAGAGTATTTCAATTGTATTTTAATTGGGTTTTTGATTTCAAGGTTAATGTAATCATTTTAATTGTTTTTAATTTTTGTATTTGCTGTATTGTTTTTTAAAAAAAACCTTGTGAACCGCCCTGAGTCCTACGGGAGAAGGGCGGTATATAAATCTAATAAATTAAAATAAATAAAATAAAATAAATAAATACCTTGCTCAATAGTAGTAACTGTGAGAGGGATTTCAGAGTCCTAGTGGACAATCACTTCAATATGAGCCAGCAGTGTGCTGCAGCTGCCAAAAAAGCCAACAGAGTGCTAGGCTGCATTAACAGAGGGATATAATCAAGATCACGTGAAGTACTAATACCACTTTACAATGCCTTGGTAAGGCCACACTTGAATACTGCATCCAGTTTTGGTCACCACGATGTAAAAAAGATGTTGAAACTCTAGAAAGAGTACAGAGAAGAGCAACAAAGATGATTAGGGGACTGGAGGCTAAAACATATAGGGAATGGCTGCTGGAATTGGGTATGTGTAGTTTAACGAAGAGAAGGGTGAGGGGTGACATGATAGCAGTGTTCCAATATCTCAGGGGCTGCCACAAAGAAGAGGGAGTCAAGCTATTTTCCAAAGCACCTGAAAGCAGGACAAGAAGCAACGGATAGAAACTAGTCAAGGAGAGAAGCAACCTAGAACTAAGGAGAAACTTCCTGACAGTTAGAACAATTAACCAGTGGAACAACCTGCCTCCAGAAGTGGTCAATGCTCCAACACTGAAAGTTTTTAAGAGGAGACTGGACAGCCATTTGCCTGAAATGGTATAGGGTTTCCTGCCTGAGCAGGGGGTTGTACTAGATGACCTCTAATGTCCCTTCCAACTTATTATCTTTAAGAAGGCTATTGCAAGCTACTATTGTAACACTACCAAGAAAAGTACAGTAATCTATATATTACTGAAATTCTCATTGTCATCACGTTTAATTTGGTGACATGATTCATCACAGGGAAAGTATTTTTAACCAAGATACTTCAAATAGGTTAACTTTCAGAATGTGTCATGTGTCATGAAGGAATGAAATTTTGGAAAGCTGTGGCTGCTTTGGCACTATTGGCTGCTGCTGTGCTGCTGCTGTTGCTGGTACTGGTACCACATGATGTTCATTTTCAACATTTTCTGACAGTTCTTCAGCCAGTTACATAATCCTTCTCTCTCCCCCCTCCCCCAGAGAATTCCTGCTGGGAAGGAAAGGAACGGTGGAAGGAAGATTTCGGATATTTCCTACCAGTTCCCTGCAAGGAAATGAGGAAGCCAGCAGGAAATCAGAATTCGCTTTCACTCCCACTGGTCATTCTGTTTTTTCTCTGTTTAGGTAAGGCAATGTCTCTGAAATGATGGTCCAAAGGGGCACGGATTGTCTAGTGGTTTATATAATGCCCCTTTATAGACAGGAACTACTCCCTACCTCATTCCCGAGGTCATCCCTACCATTTAGTAGAGCGAGACAGTGACTTGAAGCAGCTGTTTGGGGGGTATCATAAAAAAAGTGTTAGATTGTTGAGTTATTCATTTATTTTTATGTAATTTATTACCATTTTCATAATTAGGGAGGGAGCAGGAATGCTTGTGAGATTGTTCTGGATGCCAAAATATTTTTGAAATGCTGCTAATAGCGTCATCATTCTTTTCCTATAGTCACACTTATGAAGAACCCCAATGTTGATAAACAAGATTAACTCCTAATGTTGATTACTGCAACAGAGGACACGTAGAAATTGAAAAATGATATGAAAATACTCAATCATGGCTTTCCACAAATAGCTTGGGACCTGTAGTTCAATAAAATGTTAAAAACATCTGATGGATTGCTTTAAGCCTTTTAAAGAAGTACAAATTCCAGAAGTTCTCGGTAGGCTATTTAGAAATTTTAAATTGTACTAAGAGAAACTTAAATTTGTATAATTAAAAAAAATGTAAAATCTGAGTGAATGAATGAGCTGGAAAAGTTTCAGTGCATATTTTTGATACATCTTATTTGTCAGACATGAATAACCATATATATATATATTTATATATATATATTTATTAAATTTTTATACCGCCCTTCTCCCGAAGGACTCAGGGCGGTGTACAGGGCAATAAATATTAAAATACAAAAGTAGATCCATACATGATGAGTTCAATTAGCTGTTTTGTTGCTCAAGCATATACACAGGAATCTTCTGCACCAAGGTATGACTGGATCAGATCTAATGTATTCAAGGGGTGTCAGACTTTGGTTAAGGTTAAGGTTTATTAAAGTTATATGCCACCCTTCTCCCTGAGGACTCAGGGCAGCTCACAACAATAAAAAGTTAAAAGATATAAATACAAAAATTAAGAGGATTAAACAATATAAGAAATAAGAACAATTTAAACCAATAAAAAACCAAATTTAAAAACTATGATCAGTCCAGGCCCGCTTGTTGGAATAACCAGGTCTTTAGGTCACGGTGGAAGGACCAAAGGTCAGGGGCCATCTGCAGCTCTGGGGGCAGTTCGTTCCAGAGGGTCGGTGCGCCCACAGAGAAGGCTCTCCCCCTGGGGGTTGCCAGCCGGCACTGCCTGGCCGACGGCACCCTGAGGAGGCCGACTCTGTGGGAGTGAACTGGCCGATGGGAGGTTGACATTGGCAGCAGGTGGTCTCGCAAGTACCCCGGGCCTAAGCCTCTTGTGCCCATGTAGGGATTCCAGACTAATTCTCCATTTGACTCCTTTCCCTGGTTCAGCTAAGCTCTCTCCAACATATTTATGGAAAGACTAATATGTTAACAAAGGAAAATAAATGTTCCAAATGTCACTATTATAATTTACTATATGTCTTATCTCCACTAACACTTGGAAGATAATGTCAATACCCAGGCAGTAAAAGGGGACAACTGCAGAATCTAAATATACCATCCCTAGGGGAAAAGTGAAAAGCTAGCAATAATTTTGAATGCCTAATATGTGACATTTTAATTGTCACTATATACTATTACTATCGCAA
The DNA here is from genome assembly GCF_947247035.1 of Vipera ursinii. Taxonomy (NCBI): domain Eukaryota; kingdom Metazoa; phylum Chordata; class Lepidosauria; order Squamata; family Viperidae; genus Vipera; species Vipera ursinii. Next base: position 50,588,404 of record NC_139513.1, on the reverse strand, counting down.
ATTCATCTTTCCAGTTTTAGGTTGATAAAGATACCCATATAATTGAATGAAGTATGTTATATAGAACTTTAAAATCAGGACTTATCTTGAATTGATATGAATATCCAGATGTGATAGTGTGTGTTTGTATGTGTGTTTATGTGTGTGTATTAGCTGATGAATGTATTACTGTATAAAAGTAGATTTTTGTATATAGCGTTTAATCCATTTATGGATAGGACTAAACAAACAAACATCAAGAAAGCGGCTGTCCATGCCTCATTTGACTATTTAGCACATTAGAAGGAAAAAATTTTTTAACGAAAGGCTAAAACAACATGGAATGTACTGCTCTTAATTTGACGATGCTCATTTTTTAAAAAGAAATAGAATATTAAAGCATCTCAACTGTAAGATAAATGTCAACTCATATTAATCTTCAAACCGAACAATTAACTGTGTTTCTAACTGTTGACAAGTTATTTCAAGGCTTCTATTCTCTCTCTGATACAGTTTTTTTCCCTTTAAGCTGGCCTTGGAATGAAAATCCTTTCAAATAGAGGAATGTCTTCTATAAAACAGAACACAAGACTACCCTCCTAGATCAGCTAAAAATATATCCCTCAGCAACCACCAAGTTTACTCTGATGATTATTTTCTTGCCGTGTGAACTGAGGTATTTTAGTCTCCAGTGTTACCAGGTGATGCTGACAGAGTAAGCACAGTACTGTTATAAACATGGGAAAAAGAGAACCGAGCCATGAATAAATTTAGTACAGATAGTCCTTGACTTACAGCCATTCGTCTAGCAACAATTCAAAGTTACAACAGCAGTGAAAAAAGTGACTCACAACTAGCTCTTGCATTTACAACCATTGCAGCATCTCCACAATCACATGATCAAAATGTGGGCATGTATTTATGACAGTTGCAGTACCCCAGAGTCATGTGATGGCCATGAGTCTCCATCTGTTCTGGGTTTTGGTTTGTATTTTGGTATTTAGGGGATGCATTCTTTTAAACCAGGGTCAACAAACTCCAGCCTAGGAACCCCATGCAGCTTCAAAACTCTTTTTAGTAAGTCCAAGGTCCTTCAAACATTCTGCTGAAATCTGACTGTCAACCCTTCTATGATTGTTTACTGCTTCAGAACATGTTTTAAAAAATAGTCAACTGTCATCCAGAACATTTGCAGCCCAAATTCCATATTACCATACAGTAGTTCTAATCTATGGTAGGGCAATAAGTCATTGAAATTACCTTAGATAATTAAACTTTCTGGATACTGCCTAATTACCTGATGTCATTTCTATCATTATTTTTCAGAGCACTTCCTGGTGGAACAGGAGGTAGGGATCGAACAGAAGATCTACTTCACTTTCTATTTCCTGCCTGACAGACAGGGGTCTTTTGCTTATTCAACATCCATTAATTTGACCTAGAAATTATTTTGCTTAACAGCACAATAAAGAACAGGAAGAGTATAGAATTACAGAAATCTGATTCATTTCAGAGAAGCCTTTTCACATGTTAACTTCCTTCTTTTACCATTAGGAAATCAAGTTACAAATTAACATTAATAAGTATGAAGGCACTTATTAATGTTAATTTGTAACTTGATTAATCTGTTCTAGGTTTATCCTTTTGGAAATCTGCTCATGCTAACGTTACCTGTTGTGAAAAGATTTTATTCTTTGCTTTCTTTTTTTTCTGAATTGCAAGCTAAGTGCCAAATCAATTGCTAGGCAAGGTGAAGTGTGCTCATCTCTTTCTATCTTGACAGGGTAAATCGCTTTTATGTCCATCTCAGGAAACAAAATACGCAAAGCAAATTAAAATTTATTTCAACACACACGCACGCATGCACACACACACACACAGATCTTTTATGATTCCCAGGTGTGGGGGCCAATTTGCTACATAACATGTCTTTCTTTCTGAAAGCCCACATCTGCCAAATATATTGGCATTGATACAAGCTAGGATATAAATTTCCTTGTGAAAAAAGTTTTTTCTTGATGAATTGAGTGAATGCCGAGCTCATAATTGTAAATTTATGGATATATATATATATATATATATATATATATATATATATATATATGTCAGGGATGCGGTGGCTCAGTGGGTTAGGACGCTGAGCTTGTCGATCAGAAGGTCGGCAGTTTGGCGGGTCGAATCCCGAGTGCCGCGTAACAAAGTGAGCGCCTGTTACTCGTCCCAGCTTCTGCCAACCTAGCAGTTCGAAAGCACGTAAAAATGCAAGTGAAAAAATAGGGACCACTCTGGTGGGAAGGCAACAGCATTCCGTGCACCTTTGGTGTCTAATCATGCCGGCCACATGACCACGGAGACGTCCTCGGACAAGCGCTGGCTCTTCGGCTTTGAAACGGAGATGAGCACTGGCCCCTAGAGTCGGAAACGACTAGCCCGCATGTGCGGGGGAACCTTTACCTTTACACACACACACACACACACACACATACACACACACACACACACACACACACACACACACACACACACATATATATATATATATATATATATATATATATATATATATATATATATATAAAATATCTGGGAGAGATATTTTTATCTCTCTTTCCAGCTGAAAGTGGCAGATAAAGATATTTTTCCAAAGCATATAATCTCCAAGCATATAATTATTAAGGCTTTGAACAACATATTAACCACACATAACAGAGCTGTAGGAAGAGAAACTTAATAAGACAAGAGGCTAGAGTTCATATATTATGACAGGAAGCTGTTTTCATTCCATACTCTATATTTCATTTTTAATTCTTCTATTAGAAATATCCAAAGCTTATAAGGACAAAACTATAAGGACAAAGGTCTGGTTCCCCCACTTCCTGTGATTTGCCTGTTTTAGGTTTAGCATATTATACACAACAGATTGTGGTTAAACAAACCATGGCCCTAAACCAGTGCATAAACCCAGTCAAAAATTCCAAGACACACACTATAAGTACAAAAATCCATGGTAAAATGTCACATTTAAAGGAAGTTAGAAAAAGAAAGACACAAAAAGAGAGGTGGCATCTAATGATAGTTTCCAATCTCACTCTCACAGGCTCACAATTCACCATTGTGGCAAAAATTACAAATCTTATGTCCAAATAACAACAACAACAACAATAAAAACTTTGGAAGGGATCTTGGAGGTCATCTAGTCCAAACACCTGCTCAGGCAGGAAACCTATAAAATTTCAGGCAAATGGCTGTGCAGTCTCTTCTTAAAAACTTCCAGCGTTGGAGCATTCACAAATGGAAAGCTAATGGACAAATTGTCAAATATGCAAGAAAATCATTCTGGATTTAGTGCTGGATGGACATTACAGAAGAGGTTTATTTTATATCATACTTTCCTTTGACATACACTTTCTCTTTCAACTAAAGCAAACGAGTAAGCACTATTGGTACATACCTTGTTTTGGAGCATTATAGAATGTGCATTTTTGATCTCCAGGTTAAAATCAGAACAAAGAGCCATTTTTTTTTCAGATGAAGAACACAGTGGGCTTTCATTGACATATCTATTTCTGAAGGACAGAAGCTAGGGCAACGAAGCCACCACAACAAAAACTAAATTTCACTGAATCTAAATATTAATTTCCTGACAAAAATAGTGTTAATAAGATTAACGGCCACACTTAAGAATATTTCCGTTCCAATTCAGTGTCTGTATTCTGTGGTGCTCTGTTACTGCATCCAAGCAAGCAAGACTTTGCAGACTAAATACCATCCAGAGATCTCATGTTTGGAACCCTGTTAAAAGAGTCCAACAGCATTTCAATTCCTCCCAAGCCAGAAGCTTGAAAACTGTTTTCCTCTGCAGACTAAAGAGATTTCAGAAAGCTTGTTAAAAAAATAAAAAGTGGCCATCAGGCACATTACAAGGGTCAATGTGTCAGCATACCCTATTTATTTACATTATGTACCTAGTACTAAAAGTGTCATTATAGACCTATAATCTAGTTTTCTGGGTGATTTACAAAGAAAACCTGATATATTGCCGCAAAAATTAAAAATCAAACATTATCAATGCTTTGGTAGGTAAGGCCATTCAAAAAGCCCTGAATCTTAATATTTTTTTAAAAAATGGGAAAATGAAAAAAGGATTTGTCCTAGCATTGTAGAGGCAGTTGTGTATGTAGAGAGAATCCTAGTATCATCTACTTTTCGAAGACTACTTGGAAGAAAGCTTCAGCATGTTATTATGATTACTGATATGTAGGATCACAAATGGAATAGAATGGTTGCTGCTAATTATTTACATTCTTAATTATTATTTTGGTCCCAGGGACATGTCTTGTGGGAATCTTCTAGAAGATCAAACACCAAAATAACTTAAGAAGCCTTGGGGATAATGTAGCCTGATTTTGGCAGGATTCAAAATGGCATTATTCGTCTCCTTGCCCCAACAATGTGTTTTAGGCCAGGCTGTGGAAAATCTGACTGAAAAAAACAAAAAAACAAGAGCTTCATCAACACTTCCTTCTGACTTGGGCTAAACTGTTCAACCCAAAGGATAGATGTGATTATATTGCTTAGTGAAGACTTTTTTCCCCAATTTATTTTAAATTAGAAAAACTACCAAAGGTTCAGGAAAATCCTGAACTTAATTTCAGGGAAATGTGTTAACTGTGTTGGTTTGTCAAATATTTTTAACATTGTTTGCATTCCACACAACAGCTGTGAAGTACTCCTGTAATGTTAAGCTTTAGTGTGTTTTCATTTGACAATCAAGCTTATAATATCAGCTGTATTTCTATGATGGGAAATATGCTGAAGTGCCTGCAGGAGCTACAAAATTATTATGGGCCTTCCTCACTGCAGATAATACCATCAGACTGAAAACAGAAAACTCATTCATTCCCAATTTGTTAAATATAAAACCAGTAAATAGAGCTATGCTCTATTTTTGTTGAAATTCTACGGCATACATTACGAAGTTCAAGAGAATCCCCCCAAAATGCACCTTTTCATTTGTGAAATATGAACTTTCCGCCTCTATTGGAAGAACAATGCAAAGAAATCGTGCTGCTCCCTTTGTGACTGAACTTCGATAGAACAGCCGCATTAGTCACGCTAAGTACCATCAGCAGGGCTACTAAAGCAGTCTTTGTATGAGGTCTTCATTAGTTGTTTTGAAGGAGCACATAGCATCTCTGTGTTTGAAAGTAATATAATGAGAAGGGACCTTCAACATTTTTTAGGAGCAATAGGGGAAAAATATATAAATTGCTTATCAAAACTCAGCAAAATGTCACTTGTTTACATTTTTTCCAACCTTGGGTTGTCTCAGTAATAAGCACGATTGTTGCACTTTATCAAAGGTTCAAAACACTTCATTTGCTTTGTGCTGCAAATAGTTGATGTGTACTTTAAGAGCGGACTGAAGCTGAGAAATAGTGGCTTGCTTTCGGAATAGAAATGAGATTTGGACCATGGAGCCCTGGGCTCACAATGCTGCCTTAGAGGCACTAGCTCTATGTTGGTGCTTACTCACATCACTTGCCTAGTTATGCTTATTTCTATATTTCTCTAGCACGCATTTCAGTGTGTATGGTTGCCCAACCCAAATTCATGACTCTGGGTGGCAAACAACAATTGAAAGCTATACAAAGACATGAAACAATATAAAACAGCACAAATACAACCCCCCAACCCCAACACATAATCGCCACCACTGCATATCACCACATATCCAGATCCCCAAGCCTGGGGACCAAAACCACATCTTTAAGGCCTTGCAAAAGGCTGATGGGGGTCAAGGTCCATTTAATCTCTAAAGGAATAATGTTCCACATGATGTTCACACCATGACTAAAAAGTCTGTCTTCTTGGGTCTCGCCATATGCTGCTCCCTAAACATTCCCATCCTTCAGACTTGATGGAAGGGGTAGACGTAATCAGGGAGAGAGGGTTGTACAACATGCACAATTTCTACCCCCCACAAAAAAATCTCCCTTTTTATATTTTAGGCTATATTATACCTACAGTATGTAATAGATTTTCATATTCTATAAGGTTGTTTTAATCTATTGTAAGCCACAAGGGCATCATGATGATTATGTTCATGAATGTGTAGGACAGCTTTTAGTCATCTGACACAGAGGTCCTTCCTAGAAACCGTGAAAGGTGAAAACTGTCAAAGCAGTGAAGAAAAGAAATTACCTGGGGCAACCCAGTTACAAAGAAGGAATTGCAGCTAGGAACGTTGTGTAATTGAAAGAAAGGAGAAGCCTTTGATAATCTTTTGCCTAGAAACCCAAGATGTCTTGGTATATGACATATGGACATACACATTATCACAGTATCAGAGTACATAATTGGTGTCTTAGAAAGGAGAGAGTCAGGTTAAAAACACAGTGATTATAAAGCACTAGGCAAAAGCTTTCCCGAAACCATCAAAACCAGACCTACCTCAAAGTTGTTGGGAAGACATTCTGAACCCCACTTTAAAAAAAAAGTAAGTTTCCTGAATTTACCACCCTTACAATAACTCTAAATGGCAGCTTACAATGGCAAAAGATCCAAAATGATAATCGGTCTTACAACACAGTTGTAGCTGCCTCTTATAACAGCCATGAAGACAACACACATTTTTAGGTGATTTTTTTAAAAAAATAAATAAATCTGGAAATGAAAGCTGGCAGAAAGCAATAATGCCTTTTACAAGATGAAGCTAGGCCTAATGCATTTTAACAAGGTTTTTGAAAATGAGTGTATATTCAGGGCATTTGGGTTTTGTGCTGCACCCATCAATGTTGCAGAGACTTATGTGGATAGAAAGATTCTTCCTTTTTCTAAGATTCTGTGTGCAGCATATCAAGCGCTCCCCTTTCTGTGCTCAACAGCCATAGGGTGCTAGTTAAGACAAGAGATATCTACATTTTATCAGCGCTCTCCTATCAAGATGAGTACTGTATAGCTGCAATGATTGAAAGACCTGGGGGAAAGTAATCACTGTTCTTTTAAGTAAAGAGCAACAAGTACACCATCATTTTGCAAATGAGATACCTGGGCAAGCACAAAAGTGGGTTGCAACAGGCCTCTCATAGGGAACCATAATTCATCTAAGCTGATCTCTATTGGGATTCTAACTATTTTTCATCTTGGGACCTTTGCAGCAGTTTTTAACTGAAGACAGAGTATGCAGTTAGCATTCTAAGCCAGGTCTACTCAGACCCTCATTTGGTTTCCTGATCTTGACAAACACACAATAAAAGAATTTCATGATACAATTTCATGAAATTGTATCAATAGTTAAGCCACAGTAAGCAAGTTGCTAATCATAAAACTAGGAGTTTAAAATAGCTCCATTCACTAAACATTCACACAAAGAACACAGAAAGATTATCAAGCTCCACTTCTGAAAGAATTGCACAATATCAAATGAGTATCAAACTGGTTAGTTCTGGAAACAGGTAGAGAAGCTGCGGTGCTCGCGTTCTAGTTGTCCAAGCACCAAGCAAGACCTGAGATTAGAACCGGTTATATCCAGATTTGTAAGTATCAAATGTTCCCAGAAGGTAGGCATCTAATATTACTAATGAAAATTAGGGTTATTAAATGCTGCTAAAACAACTCATTTACCCATAAGCTGCATGTCCATTGCTTTTCTTGTCTGCCAGACTGTGTTTCCAAAAATAAATGTAGTCAGGAGAAAAGCTTTCGGCACATAGAGCTGAAGGGAGATAATATAGTCAGCTTTAATACCCTCCATATACCCCATATACTATTAAATGGAGGCTAAAACATATACGGAACGGTTGCTGGAATTGGGTACAGTATGTCTCTAGTTTAATGAACAGAAGGACTCGGGGTGACATGATAGCAGTGTTCCAATATCTCAGGGGCTGCCACAAAGAAGAGGGAGTCAAGCTATTCTCCAAAGCACCTGAAAGCAGGACAAGAAGCAACGGATGGAAACTAGTCAAGGAGAGAAGCAACCTAGAACTAAGGAGAAACTTCCTGACAGTTAGAACAATTAACCAGTGGAACAACCTGCCTCCAGAAGCTGTGAATGCTCCAACACTGGAAGTTTTTAAGAAGAGACTGGACAGCCATTTGTCTGAAATGGTATAGGGTTTCCTGCCTGAGCAGGGGGTTGGACTAGATGACCTCCAAGGTCCCTTCCAACTTCTTCTTCTTCTTCTTCTTCTTCTTCTTCTTCTTCTTCTTCTTCTTCTTCTTCTTCTTCTTCTTCTTCTTATTATTATTATTATTATTATTATTATTATTATTATTATTATTATTATTATTATATTGGATACTTCAACAGGGTTGAAGCATAGCAGAACCACAAACCACTTGCTTGTGGGCAGAAGATTCCAGGTTTAACTCCTGTCAACTATAGCTGAAAGGATCAGGCAGCAGGTCTTGGAGAGCATGTCTCTTTGACCCCCTGAAGGAATGAATGCATCAATCAGAGTAGCCTCTAAGGCATTGCTGAGCACAAATTGCCTTTCATCTAAGATCTAAGGAGACATTCCCTCCTGGTGGTGAAAATAGGGTTGCTATGGATAAAGCCCAGCAGGAGAAACACCCTTGTGATGCCTCTGTTAGGATATACATATGAAATATGGGAAAGCAAGTAGAATGCAGACTGCTGGATGGCATAGTATAATGAAGGGCAAGTCATTCATGCGTACCACTTGGAACTTCCATAAACAAGGAAATTTAAAGAACCACAGCCCACTTATGAGCATTTCTCAGAAATTCTTTTCTTTCAAAGAATTTCTAAAGAAAACTCATCAAATTAAATGAGAACTAGTCATACACCCACACACACGTTAGAAAGACACCCACACACACACACACAGAGACAGACAGACAGACAGACAGACAGACAGACAGACAGACAATGGATGGATGAATGGATGGATGGAAAAATTGTCACCCTATCAATTCTATATGTCCCAGAACATTTGGATTGCATCCACACAACATGCTAGGTTAAAATGTGGTTAGAGAGTTAGTGGCACAGTATATTATGCAGATCTAACCATTATGGATAGTTTATGGATAATTGTGTTATAATTTGATTCATTCAATAAACCAATGTTCAGCCATGGATCACACTGCTGAGAAAGCTACAACTGGGGAAGAGCTTGATCACATGCAAAAATTTACCAGTACTTGAGCAATAACTGATGGCTTAAAACATCAATTTTATTTTATTTTAATTTTTATTTCATATGCCACCCATATCACTGTCAAGGGATACATATAGACTGCAGTTAAAATGTTCACTGAACTGAACATTTTCATTTTTACATCATTCTGAATCACATTTGACTAAATATACAAAAATCCATATCATGTAGTTTATGGTGGTATTTTATATGCATCCTCAAAAAACCCAAATCAAGACATGAAAGTTTTAGATTACTCTTGTAAAATGCTTGCCTCTGTATGCATGGGTTGTCCTACTTTTCAGTTCCCAGAGCTACTGAAACTTGCATTCAGAAACTTGCATTCTTTGAGTTCAAAAGTGTTACACCACCTCTATCCATTGAGAAATGCATATAATAAAAGCATTTTATTAATAATAAAATTTTATGTAGCACATTTGTGTATCAAATGTCTTTATCAAGGAACTCAACTGGAATACAGAGAGTTTCAAAGTACTTGAAGTACTCAGGTTCCACAAAGGAGCTGTTTCCCCCATCCTCAGGATAGAATGAAGACACAAATTTAAAGGGACACAGATTTCTTTGTGAAGTAGTTCCTTGATCATTACTACTACTCCGCTAAGCTTCAAGAACAGGTCTCTTATTGAAAGTAGAAAGATTTCTTTTCTTTCAGGATTGTATTTAGGTTTTCCTAGGAGGAGGTAGGTCTTCTCTTGCCTTGGTCTACATTATTTCATCAAACAAAAAGTACATTTGCATTGTACATCCATAGTTGCTACAGGCATGGTTTACCTTTTTTCTCTCTCACACCTTCATGGGGCAATTTGATATTCTGCCCTCAGTGGCTCTTATAAGTATATAGCACAGAATTCCTTCACCTCTGCATGTGCTCAGGCAACAAGATTAGGTCTGTAGCATGTGTATTACCACAAGGCCCCCCACCCCACCCCATCATGTCTTAGGTCTTGATCTCATTGAATCTCTCTCTCTCTATTTCCTACCTGTTACAATCATGGGTTATAGAGCAGCTGGTGCAGGTTCAACATAGTGAAGTTTCTAAGAAGGTTGCAAAGTTCTTAGCCATAGCTTAGGCCAGGGATGTCAAACTGGTGGCCCATGGGCCAGATGCATCACATGCAGGCCACGCCCATCCCAGCTCCACAAAGGCAAAGAACGTCACAATACATCATGTGACATGATCAAGTTTGAAACCCGTGGCTTAGGCCACTTGAAACCAAGGGGTTTGCTCTATATCCAGCTAAGCTTTCATTTTTTGCTCTTCCATTGCATTCATTTTTATGTGTGTTGACTGCCTTGTGTCAAGCTATTGCACTAATCTGTGTATGGAATACTGACATCCGTCACTATTTATTTATTCATTCCTTCATTCCTTCATTCCTTCATTCCTTCATTCATTCATTCATTGTATTTATTTAGCCACTTATGTCACAAAATATGGGCAGCACACAATAAAAACTTTAAAACAATCAATAATTTAAAAATATATTACAGTTTAAAAAGGCAAGAAGAGTGCAACAGATATTAACAACTGTGGAGCCACTTCAACAAGTCACAATTCCTTGGAAGCCCCAGCCTGATGGTATAGCCAAGTCTTGAGAAACTTAGCAAGGATGGAGCCAGCTTGACTTAGGAGAAATGATGTTTCATAATGCAGGTGCCACAGCAGAAAAAACCCCGTATTTTGGATCCCAACAGATCCAAGGATCAGACAGGACCCACAACATACCACTTCTACCAGTTCTATGGGACAGGAAGAGGCAGCCCCTCAGATAACCCAGGCTTATGCCATGAAGTGCTTTAAAGATTAAAACCAGCATCTTGAATTGGACCTGGAAGCAGACTGCAACCAATACAGCACGTTGAACACAGTTGTAATGTCTGCCATTCTAGGGGCACACAATTGCCTGCACTGTTGCATTCTGAATTAACTGAAGCTTCCAGATACTCTTCAAAGGCAGCCCCATGTAGACAATATTGTTTGTTGTTAGCTGTGAAGTTGTGTCCGACCCATCGCGACCCTATGGACAACGTTCCTCCAGGCCTTCCTGTCCTCTACCAAGACAATATTACAATATTCTAACTGGGAGGTGACCAGGGCATGAATGTGAACAAAGTTTCTTGATCATTTCTGAACATTCTTTATTCTGCAGAGTCTTACATGCCTGCATTGTGCTGGCTTCTGCTGCACACTACATACTGCTATTTTTATGTTTTACTTCTAATTACTGCATACCTTTGGTCTATGGCTGTATATCAAATGCATACATATATTCATACATGGTTCTTTTTCAAGCCGTTTCCTCTGAATTCATTATTTTTAGAAGACTGCGTATTTCCCCATAATGAATTCTACTTGAGAGCCTATTATTCCTAGGATTCTCTTCTGTTCAACTAAATCCATGTTTTAATAGCGGCTTTTCATCCTGTGAAGTTTTTGTGTATAATCAAATAGTTTGAGGAATTCCTCACTTAGAAAGGCCAAAACAGGCTTTTTTTTTTCTGGAAGGAGGCAAGTGGATCTGATAACTCTAGAGGAAACAGATTGGAACAAAAGTCAGTTTTCTCTGGTATCTATTCTCCCCAGAATGTTATGGCACATGCCGTTCTGGCCACCACCAGCAGATTCCTTCAAAACATGGTGTTGATCTGGCCCTTTTACTCTTTATTTTCTGGAATTATTATTATTTTTTTCATTCAACAATCTCTTGCCTCTCCTTGTTAGACCCCTTATGTTCAATCCACCCTTTTCTCTCTTCTTCCTTTTTTTGTTCTCCACACCATAGTAGACATTCTCCTTGTTCCACTTTTTCCCCCTAGGAGCTTAAATAAGGAGCACACTTACACTGGAGTATCCTTTGTTTCCTGACCAGCTACAGCACATCTTACTTGCCCCTCTAGCTAGCAGCATTCATAATAATTTCATATCCCAGGACTGCTTCTCACAGTCATGCTGGATTGGTGAGAAAAAAGTAATATAACTGGGCAAACCACATATTTTATCCTAGTTTGTTAATACGATCATCAGTTGGGTGCAACTGCTGCAAAAACCGGGTTTAACACAGCAAGTCTTAGTATATCTCCATTGTAGAACTTACTTATAGCACAGTTTGAAGGGTAAGCTGAGCTCTTCAGATGAGGTCAGCAAATTTAGATCCAGATTTGGAATTTTTGGATCTTAAATTCCTCAACAGCAGATGTGAAACTAGAGGCGTAAAACTAAAGCAACAGTGTGAACAGATTGGCAGACTACAAAGAGTTTCAACACTGCTTTCCTATGCATATGATATAGCTAGGCTCACAATATTAATGCCTAATCCAGATTGTATATATTACTGTCAACTTTTCTCACTTACAAATCAGCTCAATTGAGAGACAGTATATATACTACTTCTCAGTTAAATGGATAATTTTACATACCTCCATTTCTTTCCTTACCTCTGGAATGATTTGGAATTTAGAATTTAAGAATTAACAGTCCAACAGACATACCTAGCATCAAGACCCATACTAGACACACAATTCCTAAATGTGGACCTTGTTAGCCCTTTAATACAAAATGCAGAGATAAAATATGAGTTGGGAAGAGTTGAATGTGGCATCTGGAAATGTTGGCAGTCCATAATAGATAAAGAACTATTAAGTAAGAATTGTAAATCAAAGGTAGTAAAAACTGTATAATAGTGATGATAGCTTTTTGTCTGTTGCTTAACACAAAAAAAAATGTTTCACAAAAATAAAAACCGCCGTCAAAATATGTTTGGTTTAAGCAATCTTATTTGTAATCATATATTCACAAAATTCATGTGGAATAGTTTGTTCTTTAAATAAATAAATAAATAATCATTTTTATAGAAACACAACATAGATGAAAAGGAGGAAAGCATGGAATAAGTTACTTTCTGTGCACTTGCATTGAACAACTTTATCCTTTAAAGAAATATTTCAATACATAAACAAATACTTATTAAAGGTACCAATAGCAATATTTGTTGCAAACCCATTTTACTGAGTGTTTCACCATTTTTTCTATCACCTAAATTTACAAGACATGGAAGTTCTTCCATAAAACTGAGTAATTGGTCTGTCTCACTAGGAAAGATATAGGTGGATAGAATTGATATTTATGTCAAAACTGCTTTTTAACAATATACAGTGGGATTAAGAGGATGGCCATGGAAAAATGTATTCATTTGTCCCAATCAAATTAGACCAACAGATCAAGAAAATGTTAAATTTCCAAACTTAGTACAATCTTGTAGCATCTTAGAGATGGATATATTATAACATGAAGTATATTTTGTGGGCTAGATTGCCCTTTCTCAGTTCTATAAAGCATTATCTTCAATCAATAGAGTAGATAGACCAATCTGGTGCAATTTGGTGCTGTCCAGTTGTATTGGACACACTTGGAAGAACCAGGGATGAAGCTATAAGGATCCAAAGAGCCACTAAGGTATTTTATAAAGTGGGTATTAGTCCATAAAAATTATATCATAGTGTTTATGACTCTACCCATAAGATGTGCTGATTTTGCCACCAGAGCCTCCCCACAGACAGCTCTTGGAAATCAGCTTTTGTTTTCTCAAATTGTTGAAGTGTTTGGAACAAGATCACTTAAGCCAGAAGTCCAACTTCCATACTGCAGATGCAAAACTGAAAATTGGGGAGAAAAAAGGCTACTAAAATTATTTCTCTCCATAGACAAAAGTGAGCTAAGTTGTGGTTTATTGTGATCAGCCCCCTTGAGTAACTTTATTAATAATAATGTTATAATCTGCTCAGCCATCTGTGATTTTTCCCCCTAGGGATAAAAGAAAAAGAAGAAATCAGGGTGGGAATAAATGCACCATGTGTACTGACAGCAAAAGAGAGGTTGCAGTGAAGTTAAAATGGGGAGGTATACATATTGGATTTCCTGCCAGGGGTACCTTTTATCTGTGATATGTGGAATAAACCTTAGGATACTGGCAGTTTCCTATTGCATTAAAATAATTAATATGATTCATTACATTAGACTGTAAGATCACCAACACCCTCAAGCACGTACTAGAGTTAGTGATCTGTCTATATTTAGCATGCTGTTTTACTACGTAAAAATGCACTAAAAAGAAAAGAAAAAAACTTCTCTCTCCTTTCATTGAAAAATCAGGTAGAGTTGACAAGAGAAATACAAATTGTACACAGCTACAAACAAAACCTCTATAATTCATTAAAGCTACAGAAGAGACTTGAAAGAGAGTCTCAATGCCAAAAGCCCATAGTTTCCAAGGTTACAAAGTCAAATTAATTACATGCAAGAAAACATACACAAACACACATACCAAGCATGAAAGCCACAGCATAGCATTCAAAATTGATATCCACACATTTCTTTGTGTGTGTGTGTATGTGTGTGCATGTGTCTCTCTGTGTGTGTGTGTGTGTGTGTGTGTGTGTGTGAGAGAGAGAGAGAGAGAGAGAGAGAGAGAGAGAGAGAAAGAAAGAGAGAGAGAGAGTGATTCCTGCATAAATCAGGTAAGTTTACAGGATCAAGTTTCCTTAAAATAAAATTGAAAAGGAACAGGAGGTCAAGGAATACAGTAAGCCTTACTCACCAAAATCAGACTGCAAATCCTTTTTCAGCCCACAAAGCATGTCTGTTATTATCTATCAAAGCATTCAGCTGAACAGCAAAAGGCGCTCCTCTCTGCCTTGGCTGGCACTGGAATCACGTTACAGCAGTTTTGCTCCCAGGCCGACTCTCACAAGGAAACAGGGCTACACAGCACAAAAGATGCACTCCTCCACTTAAAGAAAACAAAGTCCTCCACTGCTTTGACACCTAGCAAACACAACACTCCCACTGAAAAGCAACCACCACCTCAGCATCAGGCTCTGACCACTCAGAAGGTTCAACGTCAAAAGGAATTCGAAACAAGGGTAAGGTGTGAAAGTCTCTCCCTCCGCTCTTCAAGGGAAAGCATCACAGGAGCTGTCAACGTGGTTCCCATGAGGGAAGAGAACCAAGACAAAAGTTCTACATGGAGGCATTAAAAAAGGAGGAGCTGATTGGAGAATGAGCAGCAGGAATCAAGCCACCCGTGGGTCCTCTTGTCGGCACCACAAATGGAAGGAGATCCTTCACAGCCCTCTGGGATCCAACCCGGGCCACGCTGGAAGAGGGCAGTCATCATCCCACATGGGTGGTACGCTCGTCTTTCAGACGGAGCCTTTTGTTTCTCTCACCCAGGAAATCCATAAAAAATCACAAGAAGCTAGACTGAATGGTCTTGGCTGACAGCCATACAACTGAGGGTTCCTTTTCTTGGCTCCAACCGGCACAAGGCTCCCCCCAGATGCTTCCAAGTTCCAGGCGGCAACATTTCAGAGTGCAAGAGAAGGCAGCTGCAGCACAGCTCAAGACGCTTGGTTTCCCCCACCCCTTTTATCAACTGGCTGTGTGGCTGCCAGCCCCTTTCAAGGCAGTATCAAAGCTGCTGTTTAAGCGCTACAGTTCTTTCTCTAACTCAGAGGAAAGGCACAGGAGCAGGAAACAGTTAGTAACTTAATTTAATCCTCCTTTGTACCATCCTCTGTCTTCTCTCTTTTATGCCTTAAAAAAATAATCAGTGCTATAAATTATTTGGCTTTTCAACTCTTGCATGACCAAGGAGCTAGCAATTGAGTAGATTTTAAAAATAGAACAGAATAGACCTGGAAGGGACATTGGAGGTCTTCTATTCCAACCCCCTGCTCAAGCAGGAGACCCTATATACCAGGGCTTTTCAACTTTTTCACCCATTGTACCACTTTTAGGATATGGCAACATCATCTCTACAGCATAGGTGTCAAACCACCAGTCGCCTAGCAAGGTGTCAAAAACTTGACCCCCCAAAAAGGGGGGAAAAGTACAGGTAGTCCTCGATTTACAAGTTTGCTTAGTGACTGTTTGAAGTTACAATGGCACTGAAAAAAGTGCCCCCCCCAAGCCACAGCCTAGCAAGACACCTGCCTGCCCGCCCGGCGGCACTCTTCCTCCTGTCCGAGGTTTTCATTGTTGTGAGCATTTCTGTTGAGGATTGGCAGTGGGGGTGGGGGGTTTTTGGTTTTTATTCCCCTGCCCCTCTGCTGGGTGGGTGCAGCAGGTTTTGGTCACTTCACATGACCCTGGGACACTGTGACCATCATAAATATGAATCAGTTGCCAAGCATCTAAATGTAAATCACAAGACCCTGGAGATGCTGCAACATTCCAGCTGATTTGCGCTTCTTCTGGGTTCAGCAAAAGCGTTGGGATCAGCGCCGAGCTCCAGCTGGAGCCTGGAGCTTATCCTGGTGCTTCCACTGAGCCCTGACAGCCCTGCAGCTCCAGCCATCTCTCACTCAGGCTTGTGTGCTGCTGCCACCGGTTCAGCTCATTCCCCTCCCCCGCTACCACTTTTCTAGGATGGTCGCGTACCACCTGCCATTCCACTGGTTGAAAAGCCCTGCTATATATCATTTCAGGCAAGTGACTTACATGAAAGTAAATATCTTTTTAATGAGATTTGTGATGAAGCCCCTACAACTTCTGAAGGCAAGCTGTTGCACTGGTTAATTGTTCTCACAGTTAGGAAGAGTCTCCTTAATTCCAGGTTGCTTCTCTCCTTGATTAGTTTCCATCCATTGTTTCTTGTCCTGCCCTTTGGTGCTTTGGAAAATAAGTTGACTCCCTCTTCTTTGTGGCAGCCCCTCAAATACTAGAGAGACAAGCAAACTAGAGAAGGGACACTATGTGGTGTTTACTTCTCAAAAAATCCCATCTAAACATGGAAGGCAAATCACTTATCCCTAAAACTTTCAACCAAAGTAGAACTGGGAACATCATCTACAGCATAGGTGTTAAACTTGCCATATCATGTGACGTGTTGTGACGTATCACGACATGTTTTGCATTGCCGGAGCCAGGGTGGGCACGGTCTCCATATGATGCAACTGGCCCACAGGCTGGCAGTTTGAGATCCCTGATCTCAAAGGTAATCCTTGTGTTACAAGCATTCATTTAGCGACCATTCGAAATTACAACAGCTCTGAAAAAAGTGACTTATGACTGTTTTTCACATTTATGACTCTTGCAGCATCTCCATGGTCACAGGGTCAAAATTCAGACACTTGGCAACTGACTCAGATTTATGAGGGTTGCAGTGTCCCAGGGTCATGCAATCACCTTTTGTGACCCTCTGACAAGCAAAGTTAACAGGGAAGCCAGATTCACTTGATCACCGTGTTACTAACTTAACAACTGCAGTGATTCACCTAACAACTGTGGCAAGAAAGGTCGTAAAATAAGTCAAAACTCACTTAACAACAATCTTGCTTAGCAATGGAAATTTTAGGCTTAATTGTGGTCATAAAACGAGGAATACCTGCCTCATATTACCAACCCCCACACCCTCCCCATTAATCAGTTTGCTCAATTACTAATCTTCCCATGGTGGCAACCTTCAGGTCTATGAATCTGGTCCACAGCTTTATTCCCAGTCTGCAGGCACTAGTCAACAACTCTGTACATTACTATTTGTAAAGAAAGAAAAACTGAAATATTCTGAACTTAAATTTTACTCTTAGTGACTGCTTGCTATTTTCCTATTTATCTTTTTTTACTTCCCAGTTTAGCTTACTGCTCAGAGTTCTAAAGTACTTTCTTTGAAATGGTGCCAGATAAAAGCTATACAAAACCAGAAGTTTCTTAACAGTCCATTGTGTCTAACTTCCAACACCTGGCAGTTGTGTACAAGCAGAACCAAATCACAGTGTTCCTCAGTGTCTGCCACTGAAAAATTTGTGTCAAGTGCTAAGCTTGTAAGCTGCCCTGAGTCTTCGGAGAAGGGCGGGATATAAATGGAATTAAAATAAAATAAATAAATAAAAACTACTTTTAGACTTTTTTTCTAGAAATCTGGAAACAGTTAATCCAGTGTTAATATACCAAATCTCTGATAAGTAATATCTGTCAGAAGGGAAATTAAAGTTAGAACAGAAAAATTCCAGCAAGTACTCTCTTCTTTCAATGAAAAGAGACTTTATATACACATGCACACATTGGTTTATTTTATTGGGAGATATATTTTTTTTAGTGCAAAGAGGAGGAAGAGTCTCTCTTTTGTGGAGGCAGGCAGTCTACACTGCTGATTGTTTTGATGTTAGATTTCTTCTCAATGTGGGAAATTACTTAAGACCACCAGCACACACTACTTTGCTCTTCTTTGCAAGGTCCACCATTTCAGAGGCATTCGCTTCCTCTACAATCCTGTGGTTCTGCATTGATCTGCAAATGTGCTCATTTAATTTTATTTACAGTCCCAGAGCAATAAAGGTGTCCTCATTTGTGGGTCAAGGATTTTGTCAATGGGACAATGATTTTTTTTTAAAAAAATCATCTATTGACCCAACCTTGTTCTCTCCTAATATTAGTTTCCATAGTGTGGGGAAAAATGGGTGGGGGCAGGGCATGTCTGATGAATGGGAATTGTGCCTAAGCTGAAAGAGAGAAAAGAAAAATCAGAAATAAGACTGAGGTGGGAGTTTTCCTCAACAAGAAACAACTTAGCTTCCAATGTTTCTTTTGAAGTAGGAACAATAATGTTCTTTAATGAAAAGAAGGACTAGGGGTGACATGATGGCAGTGTTCCAATATCTTAGGGGTTGCCACAAAGAAGGAGTCAAGCTAGTCTCCAAAGCACCCGAAGGCAGGACAAGAAGCAACAGATGGAACTAACCAAAGAGAGAAGCAACCTAGAACTAAGAAGAAATTTCCTGACAGTTAAAACAATTAATCAGTGGAACAACCTGCCTCCAGAAGTTGTGGATGCTCCAACACTGGAAGTTTTTTTAAGAAGGGACTGGACAGCCATTTGTCTGAAATGGTACGGGGCTTCCTGCTTGAGCAGGGGGCTGGACTAGAAGACCTCCAAGGTTCTATTCTATTCTATTCTATTCTATTCTATTCTATTCTATTCTATTCTATTCTATTCTATTCTATTCTATTCTATTCTACTCTACTCATTTTATAGGAGGTGAATTCAAGGCAGTGAACATGTATAGTACCCCTTCCCAAGCAGGCATGTCCACAGATAATGTCAAAATGGTGGGTATTATTGGATGATCAGAATGTGGTTACTGATGCATCCCACACACGGAAGGCTTTAGATGCAATTTGCTAATAAAATAAGGAAGTGTTGCTGAATTCTTAAGATAATGATGGCTTTGTCGTACAACTAAGAAATACAAAGCTGCATAATATTTTAGAAAAACAACACACTTGTTACCCATTGCACAACTAAAGGATTATTGAATGAAAGATGTGGATTGAAAGAGAAGTAAAATGGAGAAGAACATAGTAAACAAAGCAGCATCGGAACTTGTCATCATAAAAGACCTCTCATTTTAATAATTAGAAAAAATGTCTATTAATCTGGACCCACATGTGAGGCAGATCAATGTTAGTTAAAGGGCATATCTTCCTTTCTCACATCATAAATTGGTAATTTATAGTAGTCATTCATTGTAGCAACCAGCAACATGTCACTTGATGACTGCTTGACATTGTGTCACCTGGTAGCAAACTTCCTAGGTTGATCCATTTGTGAATTGAGCTTTCATGCTATATCCCAAGAAATTTACTTTCTTTTATTTTCTTATAGAGATGTTAGGTAGAAA
Source organism: Vipera ursinii (assembly GCF_947247035.1). Taxonomy (NCBI): domain Eukaryota; kingdom Metazoa; phylum Chordata; class Lepidosauria; order Squamata; family Viperidae; genus Vipera; species Vipera ursinii. The sequence continues at coordinate 50,568,560 of NC_139513.1, read as the reverse complement.
AAAATGCTGGATTCCAGTGTGCTGATGGCTGCACATCAATAGGACACTGATCCATTTGTAACAGCTGTCTCATACAGTGGTTAGTAAAGTCCTCCAAGTGATAGATACAAGATAGCTGACAACTCCACCAGAGGGAATAAAGTAAAAAAAACAAAAACCTGACAATTTAGATCAGTGGTTTTCAAACTTGTCAATTTTAAGATGTGTGGACTTCAGCTCTCAGAATTTTCCAGCCCAACTGAAAAATTCTGGGATTTAAAAGTCCACAAAGCTTAATGTTGCCAAGTTTGAAAAACAGTGGCTTAGAAAGACAGCAGGCATTAACTTTAGCACTGGAATATCTATTTGGTAACAGCTCCATCTTGTGATAGAGTCAATTGCTTGAGTTCAATTGCTATGAGAAGAAAGTCACAAATAGCACCCATGCAGGCACTCACACACCATATCAAATTATTCTGTAATTTGCTAAGCAGAAACCACCATAGCAGCATTTTCCTAGACTAAAGTAGCAACAGAAGTTGAAGTTGCAATAATAATTCCTCTAAACTGCATGGCATTTTCTAAGCAGAAACTTTCAAGGAGCTTCGGAAATTATTCAAAATAGGAATAGATCTCATAACAGGTAAATTAGTGCATAGAAATTATAGAAGTTGCAAAAGACAATGAAACATGTATTATTACTGAATTCTTTTTTCCATCTTGTTCATTTATCTAAGAAATTTAAAAGTACATGCTTTAAGGAATCTGAATACATCATTACCATGATAACTGACTAGGTAAAAAACAAACAAATAGACTGGGCTGGATCTATATGCTTACACGTATGCGATATATATATATCTCCCCTTCATGGATTACTGCCTTGTCATGGCGAAGGGGCTTGCATAATTCAATGAAGCTATGAGCTATGCCGTGCAGGGCCACCCAAGAGAGAAAGGTCATAGCAGAGAGTTCTGACAAAACTCCAGTGATCCACTGGAGAAGGAAATGGCAACCCACTCCAGTATCTTTGCCATGAAAACCCTATGGACAGTACCAAAAGGCAAAATGATATGACGCTGGAAGATGAGCCCCTCAGGTCGGAAGGCGTCCAATATGCTACTGGGGAAGAGCAGAGGGCTAGTACTAGTAGCACCAGAAAGAATGAAGCGATTGGGCCAAAGCCGAAAGGACGCTCAGCTGTGGATGTATCTGGTGGTGAAAGGAAAGTCCGATGCTGTAAAGATTTTTTCTCCATAGGAACCTGGAATGTAATATCCATGAATCAAGGAAAGCTGGACGTGGTCAAACAAGAGATGACAAGACTGAACATCGACATCTTAGGTATCAGCAAACTAAAATGGACAGGAATGGGTGAATTTAATTCAGATGACCATCAGGTATACTACTGTGGGCAAGAATCCCTCAGAAGAAATGGAGTAGCCTTCATAGTCAATAAAAGAGTAGGAAAAGCAATACTGGGATACAATCCTCAAAATGGCAGAATGATCTCAGTTCGAATCCAAGGCATACCATTCAATATCACAGTAGTCCAAGTCTATGCCCCAACCACCGGTGCTGAAGAGGATGAAATTGACCAGTTCTATGAAGCCCTATAGCACCTTATAGAACTAACACCCCAAAATGATGTCCTTATCATCATGGGGGATTGGGATGCTAAAGTAGGAAGCCAAAAGATAACCAGAGTAACAGGCAAGTTTGGCCTTGGAGTACAAAATGAAGAAGGGCAGAGGCTGATAGAATTTTGTCAAGAGAATAAGATGGTCATAGCAAACACTCTTTTCCATCAACCCAAGAGACTGCTCTACACATGGACATCACCAGACGGTCAACACAGAAATCAGATTGACTATATGCTCTGCAGCCAAAGATGGAGAATCTCTATACAGTCAGTAAAAACAAGACCAGGAGCTGACTGTGGCTCAGACCATGAGCTTCTCATTGCAAAGTTTAGGCTTAAACTGAAGAAAGTAGGAAAAAGCTCTAGGCCACTCAGGTATGAATTAAATCATATCCTTGTTGAATATACAGTAGAGGTGACAAATATATTTATTTATTTATTTATTTAATTAGTCTTCTATAGCGCCCTATTCCCAAAGGACTCAGGGCGGTTTACAGGGCAATATTTAAAAGACAATATAAAATTAAGATAAAAATAGATTTAAGGAATTAGATCTGATAGACAGAGTGCCTGAAGAACTATAGACAGAGGTTCGCAACATTGTACAACAGGTAGCAACCAAAACCATCCCAAAGAAAAAGAAATGCAAGAAAGCAAAATGGCTGTCTGAGGAAGCTTTGCAAATAGCTGAGGAAAGGAGGGAAGTGAAAGGCAATGGAGAAAAAGAAAGATACGCCCAATTGAATGCAGAATTCCAGAGAGAATGCCATCTGGTGGCCCCCAGGGGGAGGTCCTTCTCTGTGGGTGCGCTGGATTTGTGGAACCATTTACTGGTTGAGCTCCGGACGGCGCCTGACCTTTGCTCCTTCCGACGGGATCTTAAGACCTACTTGTTTGAACAAGCCGGCCTGGCCTGATGGGTTTTGGGTTTTATTATTGCTTTTAATGTATTTTAACTTATTGTTTTAAGGGATTGGGCACTTGTTTAATCTTGTCTTAATTTTTGTATTCTTGTATTAGTATTTATTGCCCTGTTCACCGCCCTGAGTCCTTTGGGAGAAGGGCGGTATACAAATAAAATTATTATTATTATTATAATAATAACAACAACAACAGCAACAATTATTATTATTATTATTATTATTATTATTATTATTATTATTATTATTATTATTATTATTATTATTATTACCTGCCTGTGGCACCCTCTGCTCCCCCATGGCATCCATACACCCACCCATGCTATGTAATGCCTACCTATGGTACCCCTCTATCCTCCACAGTACCTGCCCTCAATGACAATGTTGATTGTTTTGTGTGTCTTCTGTAGTTGTTACTTTTTTATAATAACAAAGGTGTTGTCCACATACCAGATCCCTACTTTTGATTCAAATGTATGAGACAGCTACACTTTTTAGACATTGCATCACAACCTCTGCTATAAGTCCTGACAGTCGTGATCCCATGGGTGTTCCTCTGATTTGTTGGTATAAATGTCCCTCAAACTAAAAGTAATGAGTGAGGCAGAAATCTCTTCTACTGAGGCCCCACTCTATGGCTTTACCATGCACACTACATAGTCCTCCAAGTTTTGTTCTCTAAAACCATCACATCAGAGATACATGGTCTTTAAAATACATTTTAACATGACACTGAAGGAATCTGGCATGATGTTAACAGCTACAGGTACTGCATTCTGCTCTCAGGAGATGCCCTAGTAGAAGTCTTACAACAGGACAGGTAGACAATGCTTCCCTTCCATTAATGATCTTGAGATACAATTGGTTTCAACCACATAAACCAATTTTATTAGAAATCATTGACAGCTTATTCAATGGAAATTCATTTCATCCCCCTTTGAAAGTCAAGTCCAGTGTGCAAGTTGAGTTTGATTCTTGGTGATTTCATGGATGCATCCATTAGTCTTCTTCAAAGCAAAACAAAAAATGGTTAGCCACTACCTTCTTCCAAGATGAGTTTTTCCCCCCCAGTTTCTCATTTAGCCCATGATTTTCAGGAGGTACAAACCAGGTCTGAGTCCTTCATAGCTTCCCAGTCTTCACAAAGCCAACAGGGTGATGCTAAATGTGGTGATAAATTTGCCAATAAACCTGTAAACCCTTTGGAAAAATGCTTCCTTTTGTGTATCCCTTATTATTTAGTGTTATAGAAGAATCTAGTGCTATAGGTCAGCCAGTTCTTCCTCCTACTTCTCCCATATGCTACAAAATGTTGTACATCCCTATGCTGTATTCGTTCTCTCAGTATTTCAACTTTGCCTTGTAAGATAATTACTTCCAGCAACAATATTTGGTTCATCCTCTTTTCCCCCATTTTCAACTATTCTACAGTATTATTTTCAGTATAGTAGCGACCAGAATTGTATGTTGTGGTCAGGCTGCAATTAAAACGCAGATCTGTATCAATCCCCCAGCTTATCATCTTTTTCAGAACAGCTGTACATTGAGTGCATATTTTCAATTATCTTTCTTTCACCAATCCAAGAGTCCTCTATAGCTCCTGCCAGCTCAGATTCCATCAGTGTATTTATGAAGCATCCCACACTGCATTTGTTTCCAGTGAATTGCAGCTTGACATTTTTATGCTCTTAGCCCCAGTTTGGAAAGGTACTTTTGTAAGAATATCCTTAAAATATCTTACTGTTATAAAGATCAATGGGAAGAGTAGAGAGAGAAAGTGTGCAGTATATTATACTTTGATCATGTCTTTTATAACTGCCCCATGTTTCAAATTATAGAGGGACATCTACAGCAGAAATAGATCCTTTACTGTACGCCATATTTATTTATATGTTCTGTTACTCAGCACAAGTCAGCAGAAGACAGCTGTGCTACACCTGTTTTAATTTTATTTATCAAATTTAAACATCCCCTATCTCCCTCATGGAGGGATTCTTTCATTGCCTAGCAAATAGCAATAGTATTTAGACTTATATACCGCTTCACAGTGCTTTACAACCCTCTCTAAGCAGTTTACAGTCAGTATATATATATATTTTTCACTTTATTCATGCAAGTTTTATTTTTGGGTGCAAAACAAGGGTTGGGATCAATCAAATCTGACAGATTTAATTCTAACATCGCCAACAATACAGTAGAGAAGTATTCCACTGTATCCACTTCCATCCTATTTGGGAACTTCAGTTCCTCGCCCTTGGGCATTTTCACAGTGATTTCTTTGGCATCAAAGGAGACAAAGAGCTTGAAATCTTCCCCCTTTTGGAAAGGGAACGCATCCTCCCTGACCTCCATACCCCATTCTCCACATGTTTTGGAATTGCAAATAATGGTCCTAACATCCCCATAACTCTCAAAGCGAGGGTTGAAGTGGAGGACCAGCTCAGACTCATTCTGGCCCAAGTTGATGGCAAAACTTTCAGCATCTATTTCTATCGTGGCTTTCATTTTGATGCAATTGCCAGACCTGATTTTCATGTTAGAAACCAGTTGCACTGCCATCGTTTTGTCGATTTCTTAGAGAAGTCGCAGCATGCTCCACAAATCAAACCAACACCCTTGATTGTCCAGTTTACAGTCAGTATATTGCCCCCAACAATCTGGGTCCTCATTTTACTGACTTTGGAAAGATGGAAGTCTGGATCAACCTTGATGCAGGCAGCTGGCAATCAGCAGAAGTAGCCTGCAGTACTGCATTCTACACACTGCGCCACGGCTCATGCACTTACTGCAAAAATTGTTCTGCTGAATAGTATGTAAGTACTGTTATGTAAGGGGCTTTTTAAGGGAATATCACGTGGGTTTCTGGAGCAGCTAACGGCTCTCCAGCAACCCAGACTACAAGTCTCCTGTGCTGCAATTGGCTATCTCCAGGTGGCAATGGTTGATTCAAACCTATTGGCTGCCACCTAGGGGCTAGACTATATATTGCAGCCATTTAGTTGCAGCCATTTCCCCAGTACAGTTTCTGCATGAATAAAAGTATGAATTACCCTGTACTCTGCTCTGTGTCTTCATTCCTGTGCCAAAGAACCCGCTATTTAACAGTGGTGACGAAGGTGGGATCCTGCTTCACTGAATAAGAGCTGAAGTCTATGAAGGAAAGGCAGCACTGACCTCATTCCCTGAGCCTGAAGCAGGATCTGGAAGAACACAGGAACCAGCAAGAAAGAATGCCAAAGGTTGGTAAACTGCAAGAATTCGATGTGAAACACCTGGAGGAATGGCCATCATATTTATTGCAAGTAGAAAACTACCTCAGAGCCAATCAGATCGCAGAAGAAGGACTGAAGGACGCAACGCTACTCTGCATGTGTGGCCCAGAAACCTTTGATTTAACTGAGAACCTTTTCGCGCCGACACCAATCGAAGCGGTCTTCTACGCAGATCTCAGAAAGAAGCTAACCAGGCACTTCCAGCCCAAGATGTCTGAAATGGCTTGGCGGTTCAAGTTCGACCAAAGAGTGCAGCTTCCCGGGTAGTCAGCTTTGGAGTTCATAGCAGGCCTAAGGCAGGCCGCACGGCTATGCAAATTTTCAAATTTCGAAGAGTGTCTACAAGATCGGCTTGTCTGCAGCCTATGGGACAGAACTCTTCAGCAAAGACTATTTGCTAGACCAAACCTAACATTTTCTAAAGCACAAGATGAGGTGATGGCTGATGAAGCTGCCAGGGGCACAGTTCAGACAGTACAGCCCACCAAATCGACAACGTTAAAAGAAATGGTCCACCATGAGGATGCCAAATGCACCGAAGAAGTTTCTGAGGAAGAACTTGAAATCAACTGACTCCAAAAGCAACCCAACGCACAACACCGCAACAGCCAGCAGCGAGAGGAGAGTTACTAGGCAGTTCTCTTACCAAGATGTAAGGGGTGCGGTGGCAAACATTTTCGTGCCATTGCAGATTTCGTTCAGCCACATGTAGAGCTTGCAGAAGGACAGGCCACGTCACGGTGGTTTGCAGAACCCACCAGAGAGACCGGCCACCCAAACACTAGTCGGAAGAACCGACTAGGAGAGGTACTGGGGCACAGCGTCCAGTTAGTGTGGGATTTTTCAGAAGCCATAGAAGCGTATACCGCACCGGGGCTCGATGCCCCCTCAAACCCAAACTTAAGCTCATGGTAGAGCTACAAGGAGTTCCATGTAAGATGGAATTGGACTCTGGCTCTGCAGTCTCAATCATTTCTCAAGACACTTTTAACTTCATATGTAGGCGCAGTAACAATTGGGCCAAACTAAGACCCTCAGTTATAATCCTAACAGATTTTCAAAATGCTCATGTTAAAGTTAAGGGAGAAGCCACCTTGTTGGTAAACTTTAAAGGGTTTTTGGGGCACCTGGATGTAATAGTAGTAGGGGGCCAGAGAACGAGTCTTATTGGACTTGATTGGTTTGATGCCTTAGGTATTCAGATTACTAGCATAAACCGGACACAAACTGCAGACCTCGCGTCAGTGTGCGAGGAATACGCAGATGTTTTTGATTCAACACTTGGAACATACACAGGGCCGCCTATCTCCTTTAAGCTAGATCCCAATGTAGTTCCAATCAGGGTTAATCCTCGTAGGGTTCCCTTTGCCTTAAAACATAAAATTGATTCCGAAATTGATAAGCTTGTAGAACAGGGCGTGTTGCAGCCTGTTGATGGTGAGGAGTGGGAAACTCCTATAGTCACCCCACTTAAAGCCAACGGGGAAATTCGTATTTGTGCTGATTATAAATGCACTCTAAATAAAGCCCCCAAACAACACACTTACCCAGTCCCAGTGGTCAACCATATTTTAGCCTCCTTGCAAGGGGGTACTATTTTTGCTAAACTTGATTTAGTACAGGCCTATCAGCAATTGCTGATTGATGAGGCCACAGCTGTGGCTCAGATGATCATGACTCACAGGGGGGCTTTCAAAGTTAAACGCTTACAGTTTGGAGTCAGTGTTGCACCGGTATTTTTCAGGGGATCATGGAGCATTCACTCAAGGGTATTCAGGGCGTCTGCCCTTATTTTGATGATGTTCTTATTGCACGGGAATCCCCAGAAGTGTTGGCCAGTAGGCTCAGGGCTGTCTTGCAGAGGCTTCACGAAGCAGGCCTCAAATTAAAAAAGAACAAGTGTAGTATTGGGGTTTCTTCAACAGAATTCCTGGGTTTCCGAATTGATCCTAACGGCATTCACCCTGCTGATTCTAAAGTGAAGGCCATTAAAATGGCTCCTAGGCCCAAATCAAAAAGAGAGCTACAAGCATTCTTGGGTCTCCTAAACTTTTATCACACATTTCTACCTCATAAGGCTGCAATAGCAGAGCCGTTCCATAGGCTTCTTGATAAGAAAACTCCATGGAAATGGACTAACTTACATGAAAAAAGTTTCCAGGAATTAAAAGCACTATTGTCAGAAAAGTCCACTGTAACTCACTACAAGAGTCTAAACCTGTATGTCTTGCATGTGATGCATCTCCCTATGGGTTGGGGGCAGTTTTAAGTCACATAGAAAAAATGGGAAACAGGTTCCTATAGCATTTTACTCAAGGACATTGTCTTCTGCAGAGCGCAACTATGCTCAGATTGACAAAGAGGCCCTAGCCATCGTTGCTGTAATAAAAAAATCCATGACTATTTATATGGCAGGGATTTCACGGTCTACACTGACCACAAACCTCTTTTGGGACTTTTCACAATGGACAAACAAACCTCCCACATACTATCTCCAAGAATGTTGAGATGGTCTATTTTCCTATCTGCATACAATTTTAAATTAATTCACAAACTGGGCAAGGAAATGGGCCATGCTGGTGGCCTCAGCAGACTACCACTTCCACTAATGGATCCAGCTCCAGCTCCTGCTGCTAGAATATTGTCCATACACGACATACCTGAGTTTTCCCTCCATGCAGGGGACATTGCTGCTGAAACTGCCATAGATAAAATACTTAGTAGAGTGTTGTCATGGGTATACACGGGCTGGTTGGAAAAAAAGTCCAGGCTCAGAATTTCAAAGCTATTTTGTCAGGAGGCATGAGTTATCTGCCCATAAAGGGTGCATTTTATGGGGAAACAGAGTCATAATTCCCACTTCCCTAAGAGACATGGTTTTACAATCATTACATGAAGGCCATCCAGGCATTGTCAGAATGAAAGCTTTAGCTAGAAGCTACCTCTGGTGGCCTGGCCTTGATAAGGACATTGAGGCTCAAGTCCATGGTTGTTATACATGCCAGCAATCTAGGCCTGAAATGCCACAGGCTCCAGTTCACAGATGGGAGGAAACGCACACACCCTGGTCTAGGGTTCACATAGACTACGCTGGACAGCTCTTCCTTGTAGTAGTGGATAGCCACTCCAAATGGCTGGAAGTAATTCCAGTTCTTAATATGACTACTGCTAGGACCATCCAGATGCTGAGAAAACTCTTTGCCACACATGGGTTGCCAGATGTCTTAGTTTCAGACAATGGGGCTCAATTTACTGCTGCTGAATTTAAGGCTTTCCTTAGAGCTAATCTCATCAGACATGCAACATCTGCGCCTTTTCATCCATCTTCTAATGGTCAAGCTGAACGCATGGTGAGGACAATGAAGGAAGCACTCAAGCGCATTGTCACAGGTGACTGGCATCACAGATTGGCAGATTTTTTACTCTGCCAGCATTCTACGCCCTGCACTGCTACAGGCAAAAGTCCTGCAGAACTACGTTGGGGGAGGCGCTTGATCACTAAACTGGACAGGTTGCATCCAGATAGAGTGGCAGCAGTAGCCTCTTGACCAAAACCCCCGAAGGGGCTGCACATGGGCAATTAGGTTTGGGCCAGGAACTATGGTCATGGGAATCTGTGGGTTCCTGGTCAAATTACCAAGGCATCCGGACCCCTATCTTATGAAGTTGGGTTGGAGGGAGGGCAAGTTGTCAGACGACACATTGATCAGCTCAGGAAACAGTTTCCAGAATGGCCACTAAGCGAGGACTGCATCATAAGTACCTCCCAAGGTCCTCAAACTTGCAGCCAAGCCAGCCCTCACATGGACTACCAAGACTTTTCCTTCATAACTGAGGTGAAACCAGAGGGAGAACTGGGGAGCTCTGGAGTGCAACATGGACCCCCTGAAGGAGCAAGCCAACTGAACTTCAGCAACTGCTGTGCCTACTCTGCCGAAGAGTCTGACTCTGGGGTGGGCCAACCTGGAGAGGCCAGCCAGAGTGCATCGAATCCCCTTGACTCAGGAGCACAAAGGGACACAAGTCTACCCAGCCCACTGGGTAAGCTGGTAGACCACAAAGTGATGGGAACTCCGAGACGTTCCTCTAGGGCACACAAGCCTCCTTCATATCTTGCAGATTATGTTGTAAAATAAAGAGCTATATATTGTTGTAAATCTTGTTGCCACTAAACTACAGAAACTAGTGCTATGATGTAACTGTTTAAAAGTACCATTTTGGTAGCCTATTCATTCAGACGTTGTTTAATAACATTGTAGTCCACATTGTCTTGTTTATTATTATTATTATCACTTTTACTTTAATGTTTATTATTATTATCACTTTTACTTTATTTATTTATTTGTTTATTTGTTTGTTTGTTTGTTTGTTTAATTTGTATACCGCCCTTCTCCCGAAGGACTTTAATGTGTTGGATATTGAGTCTTGACAATTGTTGAGACAAATTGGTGTTATTATGATCTGATCTAAGAGGGGAGGGGTGTTATGTACTGGGCTTTTTAAGGGAATACCACGTGGGTTGCTGGAGCAGCTAATGGCTCTCCAGCAACCCAGACTCCAAGTCTCCTGTGCTGCAATTGGCTATCTCCAGGAGGCAATGGTTGATTCAAACCTATTGGCTGCTGCCTAGGGGCTAGACTATATATTGCGGTTAGTTGCAGCCATTTCCCCAGTACAGTTTCTGCACAAATAAAACTATGAGTTACCCTGTACTCCATTCCACATCTTCATTCCTGTACCAAAGAACCCGCTATTTAACAAGTACCATATTAAGTAAGTGAGAAAGAGAGATAAAGAGAACTTTACCACCTAAATAGTACATCTAAACAAGCCTCAGATGTAGGAGAATTACAAAAACCCATTTCACACTTTTTGGTGCATATGTATGTGTTAGGCAATTTTGACTTTGGCAACCATCTGTATTAGTCCCTGAAGTTTTCTTGCCAAAATATTTGGAAGTGTTTTGGCATTATTTTGTTCCTCAGGCTGAGAGTTACTTGCCCAAGGTCAGCCAGCTGGCTTTGCAATGGCCAAGACACCAGGTTAGAAACCAGGAGACTGAGTTCTAGTAATATCATAATTCATTTTTCTGTGGATCTGTCCAGATGGTTCTCTGTAGGTAGAATTCTCCTTTTTCCAGCATTAAATAGTCTTGACAGATGTGTTTCCACCAGCTTTCCTATTTAAAAATCTGCCCATTTCTGTCTACTACAGCTAGTCTAATGATTTTGCTGCTATCTACAGATGAATAATAATTTAGCTGCCATTTGATCCCACCATGTCATAAATCTTAAGAGAAAAAAAAAGAGAAATACAAAGTCATTCCATCACTAGTTATAGTATTATTAAGGCTGCAAATAGATGTCTTTGTATACCTCTGTGTTTAATTACATTTTTTCATCCACCTAAAGGCACACCAGAGTTTGCAAACTAGATCTAGAAGATAAAAAAAAGCCTGAATGCCACACAGGATAGGATCTTGATTAACTGGAGTTCAAAGGGCTCCTAAACTGACCCCTTTATCTGATCTCATTCTTTCTGAAAGTCCAGGGTTATACAGAGTTTCCCTAATCAGGCTGGCATGCATGCTGAGATAACAGGCTGATATTGGGAACCAAGCAATGTAGCAGAACAAGCAGAAGATTGGGTTGTGTTTTTTTTAAAAAACAGGTAGGTCCAAAGCCAGCTGAATGACCTTGGGCCAGTCTTTCTGTCTCGGCCCTAGAAAACAGGCAATGGCAAACCACTGCTAAAATCTTGCCAGGAAAGTTGCAAAGACTTGGTCAGTCTCCAAGAGTCTCTAGACCAACTCAAAGGCACCAAAAAAAATAAATCCTGAGATACTTAACCCTGGGGTGAAACCATACAGCCACTATGGCATAGGAAAATCTCCTTTTCAATTTGTTTCAAAAGAACAGGAGGAAGAGAAAGAAGAAATGAAGAATGAAGTAAAAGGTAAAGGTAAAGGAGTCTCTGCAGGTTTTACTCTGCTAGTTGAAGCCAATTTTAGGAGGCGGTGCTCATCTCCGTTTCTTTAAACCATCGAGCCAGCATTGTCCAAAGATGTTTCCATGATCATGTGGCCAGCATGACATTGTGCCACAGCGCAAAATGTACAATGAAACATCGAAGGCTGTTATCTTCCTACTGAAGTGGTGCCTATTTATCTACTTGCATTTACATGCTTTTGAAGTGCTAGGTTAAGCAGGAGCTGAGGCAAGTGACAGGAGCTCATTTCATCATGCAGTGTTACAACTCAAACTGCTGGAGTATAGTCCTTCTCCTGTGTCTTTTAAGCCACTGAGCCACCACGTTTCTAATGAAGAATAAAGAGGACACTTTTTAACATTTGAGGGGAAGAGGATGACTTTCCTGTTTGCTTTTAATTCATTCATTCAGTCAACCTCTACACTGCAGCAAATGACAGACCACAGATTTAACCATAAGAAGGGATGTCATCAAAAAGTTTTTTGCCCTGCTACTTTGTGTATTCTCTCTCTCTCTCTCTCTCTCTCTCTCTCTCTCTCTCTCATTCTCTCTCTCTCAATTATAAATTTGCATGACCTTCTCCCCCACCATTCAGCCTCTTCTTTTCCTTTTTTTATCTCCCATCTCCTCAGATCAGAGAACATTTTAAAAAGATGTAATGCCAAGAAATAGGCTAGAAAATAAAGCATGAATAAAGTGCATTGTTGTAATGTTTTGTCTGATAAATAGATTGGAAAACATTGGAAGACTACAAAGTTATTTTGAACTCAATGCAGTACATGGCTAATACGATTATCTTTACTTTTACTGTGTTATTTACTTTATTATCTTGCATGGGTGTTCAGTTGCAAAATCTGGATGTAGAAGGCTAACAGTTCCCATTCTACAAATCCTCAGACCTTTAGAAAACCCTGTGATTCATGACATGAAGATGTCAGCACATGTTCAACTAACAATCTAATCTACATTTAATCAGCACTGTCATCGTAAATGTGGTGGAAATGGATAGAAATACATTTGAGCATTTCATTCCCTATGCACTCAGGCTTGCCAGCTTTCTTCTCTCTCGATTTATTTATTTATTTTAAATCTGAAAATGCAAAGTCTGACTAGGTTTGTTACTGAATGTTGCATGTAACTAATTACAATGAGAAATGTACAACTTGCATAGGCAGAATCTGCATCACAAAACTATGTGGCTGAAAGGCTGAAAGGAGAGTGACTGGACATTTTTAAAATGATAGAGATAAACACACACACACACACACACACACACACACACACACCTGCTATGTGAATATATGCAATGGTTAAACTGTTGGAATACGATAGATCCAGGTTCAAATTCATCTTTAGCCATGGAAGATCGCTGAATGGTTTTGGGAGAGCCATTTTCCTTAGCCTTCCATTTCCCAACCTCCCTTTCAGGGTTAATGAGATGGCGGCAAAAATGGAGATTCCATGAAAGTCTCCTTAAGCTCCCAAAGAAAATAGCAATAGCACTTAGACTTATATACCACTTCACAGTGCTTTACAGCCCTCTCTAAGCAGTTACAGAGTCAGCATATTGCCCCCAACAATCTGGGTCCTCATTTTACCCACCTCAGAAGGATAGAAGGCTGAGTCAACCTTGAACCGTAGAGGATCAAACTGCTGGCAGTTGGCAGAATTAGCCTACAATACTGCATTCTAACCATTGCACTACCACAGTTGGGATATTGTATATATCTAGTGGCAATAGATCTTAGACTGATACATCACTCCACAGTGCTTTACAGCACTTTCTGAATGGCTTACATTACAATGTCAGACCCTAACAATCGGGCTCCTCATTTTACTGGCCTCTGAAGGATGGGAGGATTAGTCAACCATGAGCCCTGTTAGAATCGAATTCCTGGCTGCAGGCAGAGTCAGCCTGTAGTACTGCATTCTAACCACTGCACCACCAGGGTTCTTATAATGTAATCATTCAAGCAATAGAGCTTTGTAATATGGAAAAGAATAATCCCATATTTTTAACGCACAAAGAGTGTACGTTAAATAGTCAGGAAAATGATTGAAGTCTGGGAAATGGGCGCCTTGTTAGTTAACAGGAGTGCTGAATTACCACCAGTTTATCAAATGCTTAGGAGCCAAGGGCTTGGCAGCACAAGGAAACGACAGCCAATCACCAGCCATCAACACACTAATCAGCCAATAGGAAGGCAACACATAAACACGACTCACAGATCAGCCCAAAGCACATATTTCAGTAGAGAGAAATTCTCTGAAGGTGGGCTCCACCCTGGGCCCGAAAGCTCGGAAGAGTAAATCTCTGGTCCCAAGTTTGATCTTACAATGAGTGTCATCATTTTTTAGCCAAATGGGAAACTCTACAAATGCCTATAATAAATAGATAATATTTTCCATCATACAATCATTAGGGTATTAGTTCCATTGGAGGAAGGGATAATGCAGTTTTACAGACCTTGTGTACAGAAGGCTTAGAAAAAGGTTTTTTCAAGAAGAGCAGCCTTTAATCAATTATTCTGCTTTTGTTAATTCTCTTGGCCATATCTCTTTGGGATATGTAGCCAAACCACACGGCTAGCCAGCTGAGGAGGTCATCATTCTTAATAAATGTCTCATAGTTTATTTTCAGTGAGTAACGGTGCAACAATGCATTAATGAGAAATATCATGTTAACATTAATTTGCTAATATTAAACCATGATGCTTTTGCTTCCCATCTCTCCTTTGAAAACTCACCTGACCTGCATATGAATCAAGATAAAATTTAATTGCTGGAGTAGTCAAGAGATGCATTGCATTTCTGCTTACTAAGACTTCGTTTTTATGCCAGCACATCATGCACCTTGTCTCTAAGGTACTATACATGAACTACTTCAAATGCAAACATCTCTTCTGAGGGCTTAATTTTAATAAGCACTGCAACAGGATACATTTCAAAAACCAATTGCTACACTTGGCAAAAGAGGAATTATAAAATTAGCATGCACTTTAATGTAAACCGTTGCAATAACCCATTCATTAGGCAGCACCACTGTTCATGCCCCAGTAGCTTGCACCATGTTCATGACACATTTGCTTATGGTACAAAATGGGTATTAGCGATCTCAAAAGGTTGTTATGAACCATGCAGAACAAGACAAGGTTAGGCCTTGAGTATGAAAACCATGAAACAGAAGAACTCTTTTGGGTGCAAAATTGGTAGCTTTCTGCCTCCCTCCATAGCATAAATATCTCACAAAAAGCAAAACAGACAAGAAAACCCCATCAAAGCAGTTCTTGTTTTGATGCTTTGATTATGCGCATAAAGTTGGAAGGTACCTTGGAGGTCATCTAATCCAACCTCCTGCTCAGGCAGGAAACCTTATACCACTTCAGACAAATGGCTGTCCAGTCTCTTCTTAAAAACTTCCAGTGTTGAAGCATTCACAGCTTCTGGAGGCAGATTGTTCCACTGATTAATTGTTCTAACTGTCAGATAATTTCTCCTTAGTTCTAGATTGCTTCTCTCTTTGGTTAATTTTCATCCTTTGCTTCTTGTCCTGCCTTCAGGTGCTTTGGAGAATAGTCAGTCTTCTTCTTAGGCAGCCCCTAAGATATTGGAACACTGCTATCATATCACCCCTCATCCTTCTCTTCATTAGACTAAAAGGTAAAGGTAAAGGTTCCCCCGCACATGCATGCTAGTCGTTTCCGACTCTAGGGGCCGGTGCTCATCTCCATTTCAAAGCCAAAGAACCAGCGCTTGTCCGAGGACGTCTCCGTGGTCATGTGGCCGGCATGACTAGACGCCAAAGGCGCACGGAACGCTGTTACCTTCCCACCGCAGTGGTCCCTATTTTTCTACTTGCATTTTTACGTGCTTTCGAACTGCTAGGTTGGCAGAAGCTGGGACGAGTAACAGGCGCTCACTCTGCTATGCGGCACTCGGGATTCGACCCGCCAAACTGCATTCTGGCAACCGTTCCTCATATGTTTTAGCCTCCAGTCCCCTCATCATCTTTGTTGCTCTTCTCTGTATTGTTTCTAGAATTTTAACATCTTTTTTACATTGTGGTGACCAAAACTGGATGCAATATTCCAAGTATGGCCTTACCAAGGTGTTATAAAGTGGTATTAACACTTCACGTGATCTTGATTATATCCCTCTGTTAATGCAGCCTAGCACTGTGTTGGTTTTTTTGGCAGCTGCAGCAAACTGCTGGCTCATATTGAAGTGATTGTCTACTAGGACTCCAAGATCCCTCTCACAGTTGCTATTATTGAGCAAGGTACCACCTATACTATACCTGTGCATTTGGTTTTTCTTGCCTAAATGTAGAACTTTACTTTTTTCACCATTGAATTTCATTTTGTTAGATAGCACCCAGTATTCAAGTCTGTTCAGATCAACCTGTATTTTAAGCCTGTCTTCTGGAGTATTGGCTATTCCTGCCAGCTTGGTGTCGTCTGCAAATTTGATGAGTTCCCCATCTATCCTCTCATCCAAATCGTTGATGAAGATGTTGAAGAGCACTGGGCCCAGAACAGAGCCCTGGGGCACCCCACTACACACTTCCTTCCATGTAGATGCAGTTCCATTGAGGATCACATGCTGAGTACGGCCTGTCAGCCAGCTACGAATCCATCTGGTGGTAATGCTATCTAACCCACATTTTTCTATCTTATCAAGTAGTAGGTTGTGATCTACTTTATCAAATGCCTTACTGAAGTCCAAGTAAATTATATCTACAGCATTCCTCTGGTCCACTAATTTTGTCACTTGATCAAAGAATGCAATAAGATTTGTCTGGCATGATCTGTTTTTGACAAACCCATGTTGGCTTTATTGATGACTTTGTTTGCATCAAGGTGTTCGCTGATTTGTTGTTTGATTATCTTTTCCGGAATCTTCCCAGGTATTGAGGTCAGGCTGATAGGTCTGTAGTTTCCTGGATCTATTTTTTCCCCTTTTTTGAAGATGGGAACTACATCAGCTCTCTTCCAGTCCTCTGGTAGTTCCTCAGTGCTCCAGGATCTTGGAAAAATATAGTTCAGTGGTTCTGAGATCATGTCTGCCAGTTCCTTGAGAACCTTGGGGTGTAATCCATCTGGTCCTTGTGATTTGAACTCATCTAGGCTGGACAGGTGCTCACTTACCATTTTCTTGCCTATCTTAACTTGCATTTCTATTCTGTTTTTTATGGCACTGGTTTTGGTAGGTTGGACTGTTTTTTTCTCTTTGTGTAAAGAGAGATGCAAAAAACGAGTTAAATAGTTCTGCTTTCTCCCTGTTGCTTGTCACTTTCTTGCCACTTTCCCCCACTAATGGACCAATCATTTCCTTAACTTTTTTCTTGTTTCTTATATGTTGAAAGAAGCTTTTTGTTATTTTTGACTTTGGTCGCAAGCCTTAGTTCATTTTGAGCCTTAGCTTCCCTCACTTCACCTTTCAGGCACAGGCTATTTGCTGATATTCTGCCTTAGTTATGTGCCCCTCTTTCCACTTGTTATACTTGTCCTTTTTATCTTTCATACATGTATACATATACATATATACATACATACATACATATATATATTATATACACAGAGATAACATACATACACACACACACATATCCCTAGCATGTACTGTATAATAAATTGTGACTTATTAGCTTATAAATATGGCTGCAACTGCTATTAGGCAAAAAAAACCCAGGCCTCTGTGAAATGAAAACTATATTTTCTCCTAAAAAATGTTTAAGACGACAAATATAGACGTTTTAGTTCATTTTCTTTTCAGCAGAAAAGCCTTAATTGAAAGCAACCAATCTTCCAGCAGGTTGTTGCACGTTTACAAACAATTCCCCCCCTCCTCATTCCACACTTTTAATATTTTTTTCATATAAAACTACAGTGACCTCAGGGACAACTGTGACAGGGATTGCAACCAGTTTTCCAGGTCCTCCACAAGGGGCCATGTAATAACCAAATCCCCTTCTCAGGCACAAAAGAGGTAAAATACTACTTCAGCTCCCCATATGAAAACCACGTGATACCACAGAATAAAAAGGTTTCGCCTGAAAGGTGAACATTTTCTCCATTTTGTGGTTAAGATATAATTCCATGTGTTATTTAACACCTACACGAGGGTGCTAGGAGAAGTCATCCATCCATTTGGGGACAAAGCACCATCAGTATCTGGATTCCGGATCCACCCTTATCTGGATATTGAGGCCTGTGCATAGTCACTCATGCCCTGCTCATCTCTTTAGTTGGATTACCGCAACATGTTCTACCTGGGGCTACCCTTGAAAAATATTTGGAAACTACAGTTGGGGCAACATGGAGTGGTTGGTACAGTTCTGGAGGATCCCAAGATGGTACAGATAACACTGCTGTTGCACAAACTGCATTGGTTACCAGTTTGATCTGGGTCTAATTCAAGGTGCTGGCTGTTACCTTTAAAGGCCTTCATGGTATGGGTCCAGGGTATCTGAGGAGCTGTTGTGCCGCAATGGGAACAGTCTGCCCCATTCCCTCCAGATGGGAAGGGGCTTGATGCAGACACAGTATACAGAATTTTGGCTGGCAGGTAGAGAAAAGCCTTTTCTGTGCCCCCCCCACCAATGGAACATTCTACTGCTGGAGGCAAGATTTCCTCCCACCACTCCTGATCTTCCAGAAGAGCATTACAACCTGTTTTTGCCAGCTGGCTTGGAGATCGGATGGTGGCACTCATTGCTGGAGATAGTTGATGGGATAACAGGATGACCTTACCCTCTTGCATCTGTCCCCTTAGTCCTAGATTTTATGTAACTCTTCTTAATTTTAATTGCTTTTATATTTACTTTTAAATGGTTTTGTAAAGAGTTATGTTATCAGTGAGATGGGTGGTATATAAATGTAATAAATAAATACGCTGATGACACCCAGCTGAACATGGCCATCTCAGGCCAAGCTAAAAAATGCTGTAGAGACACAGAAGATATTGGTTAGTGATTGTGGAAACCAGGATGCTGGACTAGGTGGATTGAATGGATCATTTTATCATGTTATGTCCCACAAACCCTTCAAGGATGCTTGGAAGCAAAGCCAGGACAGCAGGAATGACATATTATATAAGAGAGGAAAAGCAGCTACATGTAATGGGTAGTTTGGCCATTATTTCTTACCAAATGTGCTTGTTCAGTACAAAGCATAAAAAATGTGGAAGGGCCAAGGTGTCATTTTGTAGAAAGCAAAGCAAGAATCTCAGGACAGCAGCCAATTCAAAAATAAAAAGATGAAAATAATGTTGTCTCCAAGCCAAGTCTGACTCCTGGTGATTTCACAGCACATCCCTGTAATTTCCTTTCCAATGTGGAAGTCATTGATTGGTCAGTGTCTCCTTATTTTTTTATTTTAAAACAATCTAATTTATTTTGCATCCCTGGCATTTCCTGATGTTCTCTTATCCAAATACTAACTAGATCTGATTCTGTTGAACATTCTGGGATCATTCAGGATTTTACTAAGATAATTAAAGGCCTGGAGACTAAAACATATGAAGAACGGTTGCAGGATTTGGGAATGGCCAGTCTAGAGAAAAGGAAGACTAGGGGGGACATGATACAGTGTTCCAATATCTGAAGGGCTGCTACAAGGAGGAGGGGTCAATTTATTTTCCAAAGCACCCGAAAGCAAGACAAGAAACAAGAGATGGAAACTAATCAAGGACAGAAGCAACCTGGAATTAAGAGAAATTTCCTAACAGTGAGGAGCCACATAGACCAATTTTAGGTGAAAGATTCATGAGGGAGATGAATTATGTCTGCAAAATTCATGATAATTCACCACATTCTAAAAAAGATGTTGAGACTTTGGAAAGAGTGCAAAAAAGTGGTAACTAAGATGATTAAAGGCCTGTAGACTAAAACATATGAAGAACAGTTGCAGGAATAGGGTATGTCTAGTTTAGAGAAAAGAAGGACCAGTGGTAACATGATAGCAGTATTCCAATATTTGAGGGGCTGCCACAAAGAAGAGAGGGGTCAAACTATTTTCCAAAGGCAAGACAAGAAACAATGGATGTATACTCATCAAGGAGAGAAGCAACCTGGAATTAAGGAGAAACTTCCTAACAGTGAGGACAATTAACCAGTGGAACAGCTTGCCTTCAGACTTTGTGGGTGCTTCATCACTGGAGGTTTTAAGAAGAGACTGGACATACGTCTGAGCAGGGGGCTGGACTAGAAGACCGCCAAGGTCCATTCCAGCTCTGTTCTGATTCTGATTCCAATTCTGATCCTTTGAGCAGCAGAGATGAAAAGTCGTGTTGTTAGTTGCGAAGTCATGTCTGACCCATCGTGGCCCTATGGACAATGTTCCTCCAGGCCTTCCTGTCCTCTACCATCTTCTGGAGTCCATTTAAGCTCACGCCTATTGCTTCAGTGACTCCATCCAGCCAACTCATTCTCTTTCGCCCCCTTCTTCTATTGCCCTCAATCTTTCCCAGCATTAGGCTCTTCTCCAGTGAGTCCTTCCTTCTCATTAGGTGGCCAAAGTATTTGAGTTTTAGCTTCAGGATCTGGCCTTCTAAAGAGCAGTCAGGGTTGATCTCCTCTAGGACTGACCAGTTTGATTGCCTTGCAGTCCAAGGGACTCGCAGGAGTCTTCTCCAGCACCACAGTTTAAAGGCCTCAATTCTTTGGTGCTCAGCCTTTTTTATGGTCCAACTTTCACTGCCATACATTGCAACTGGGAAGACCATAGCCTTGACTATACGCGCCTTTGTTAACAAGGTGATATCTCCCAAGGAGCAAGCATCTTTTATTTTCTTGGCTACAGTCCCCATCTGCAGTGATCTTGGAGCCCAGGAAAATAAATTCTGTCACTACCTCCATTTCTTCCCCATCTATTTGCCAGCAATTGAGAGGGCTGGATGCCATGATCTTGGTTTTCTTAATGTTAAGTTTCAACCCAACTTTTGCACTCTCCTTCTTCACCCACAACAAGAGGCTCTTTAGTTCTTCTTCACTTTCTGCCATTATAATGGTATCATCTGCATATCTTAGGTTGTTGATATTTCTTCCAGCAATCTGAAGAAGAGTCTAGAAGACTCTAAAAGACAGTATCTGCATTTAATATGCAATTCTGTTTGAGTGGCGGGGGAAGCAATGCAAAACTTCATTTGATATAATACTGTTTGGTTTTCCAAAATTTTCAACAGGCAAGTCATTCTATCTATAAGGCAGACTCATGAATTCATTGTTGGAATATTAGGCTGACAGATTTTTATAGGACAGCTTGAACAACATCCAAGACATAAAATTTCATTACAGGTGAAAAAAAAATCCTGTCACTTCCATATATTAAAATAAAACCCTATTATGCAGTGCTTTTAATAATGACAGACATTTTCTGTTTCTTTGCACACATTAATAAAAAGTCCTTGAATTAATGTAAGAGAAAAAGTTGCTTTCGCACAAGTAGCTCACCTGAAATCGGCCCAAGAATTAGACTTTTAAAAGCTCCAACAGTTCTGATTTTTTTTGTGGGAGGAGGGGGATATAAAAGACACAATATGAGCTTCTGCATTCACTTCCCCTAAAGTTTAGGGCCTAAACTATGATTGCAATGATATTATAATGTGATATTATAATGTGATTTGTTGGAATTGGACTTAATATGTTAATATGTTGCATGAAGTCAAACACTGAGAATGAAAGGTACAGCCAACTGTAAACCCAGCCAACTGCGGTGTGTTCAATGAACTATGATTAATCATATCATGGCTTAACATAATTATGATTCCATCCTGTATATAATTGGATACTAACTAATCCTTTTAGCACTTTAAAGCATATGTTTCCTTTCAAAATTCTCTAATGAAGAGCTAGTCAAACGTCTGCTAACATGGGCATATGAATGCACAGCCTGACTGACAGTTTCTATCTACTTCACTCCAAACTCTTCATATGCTGGACATCATATTAACATACAGGAAAGCTTATAATGGTCTGAATTAGGTCTGGATGTGCAAAGATCCCTTTAAGGAGTTTTTACTTGCAAGGAATCTATGGGAAGCATTTCTCAATTGGATGGATGGATGGATGGATGGATGGATGGATGGATGGATGGATGGATGGATGGATCCATCCATCCATCCATCCATCCATCCATCCATCCATCCATCCATCTATATGCGTGTATGGATTCAATTTCTGCACCTGCCCATCTCAGACAAATGACTCAATGATGGCACCTAGCCTATGGAATAACACGCTATCATATATACTGACCACTATTTTCTTGATGAGTTTCTTATAGAAGAGAAAAGCTGGCTCTTGGAGACAGGATTCAGGATTTCTTAAGTATGGGATCTGCCTCTCTTTGCTCGTGCCATTACAGTTTTCACTGTTTTCTGCTTGTCTGTTGTTTTTAATCCTTAGTTTTGCCTCCCGCAGATCAATGCCCTTTAGAATACAAGTGGTTCAGAAATAAAATAAAAAACAAACAAGAATCAATCTAGAAAAAAATTAAGAATTACAGAAAGGCAATAAGCACTGCAGATTAAAAAGACAATTGACTGGAAGCTGACTTTCCAAAAAAACCAAAACACAAAACACCACCTGGCTTTGCAATGCTGAGCAGTTTTCTTCATGGCTAGAAATGATTTTGGGGAAGTTAAGGCTAGCATGCCCATGTGCTGTGCATGGTGTCACACAAGCATTTCATTTCACTAGACTGAATTTTTGCAATGCTTTTCATTCACAGGTACTTTTGAAGAGTCTCTGGAAACTTTTATTGATCCAGACCAAATACGACAGCAAGAGAGTTGGTTGCATTACAACAGTGGCATGGGTTCTTCTTCTGAAGTCAGTAATCTTTGGAAAGAAAATACTATAAACATGGCCTCCTTCTCCTTTGTCATTCCCCCCCCTCCTTTAAGACCCTTGGGAAATAAATTTTTGGTTGGGACAGAAACACAGGCAGGGCCTTTTTGCTAGTGGCAGCCAAGCGGTGAGTCAGTTCAACTTTCATCACAAACTCAAAAAGCAAAAACCTGAACACACAAGTCAAATCATGCTGGATTCTTAACCCAAGGGGAAAAAAAACACAATTGCTGCAAAATAAAGATGAAGCTGGCTTCATTGTAATGATACAAACTGAGTTTCTATCACATTTCCCTGATAGCTGCCTGCATGTCCTGGCCTGCAGCCACATTTGGAAAAATAAAACACAGCCCCTCCTTTGAAGCCAATTAAGAGCTCCTGCAGGCCTGTCTGAACACATCTATGTATTATAAAAACCCCAATGGATACTTTTAACTTAGACAAGGCAGAGGTGTCTGTGCAAAGTGCAAAACTACAGTATGCTCATTCATTTGACTTAGGCAAGGACAAGATCCTCTCTTTTTGATAAACTGATGAAGCCAAGAATTGACTTGCTCAGCCCAGCTACTGATGGCTAAGCAAAGATTTAAAACCAAGGTTGGTTAAGATAAATTCTCATTCACCCTCCCTGGAGCCACACTGCTCATAAAATATTCAGGTTTTTTAAAACAACTCATCTCTTTTAGGGGCTCACACACTTCATTCCAATAGATCTGTATGAGCTAAGTATCAAAAATAACCACAGACAACACACACAATCAAACTTTATGTGAGCCAAGGAAGCTTCTATAGCAAATGTCTGGCTAAGGATTTGTCTAAAAGTAAACTGGTTATCTTTTAGAATTTGCAGAAATGCTGGCTTAAATAAGACTTAAAAGGATGCAGCACTGTACAAAGTCTGCATTGTTTTGTTTTCTTTGTTAGCTAAAGCTTTAAAGAAAAGTCTCCATTGACTTCGGTCCTATTCCTATCACTACATGGCCACAATCAAGTTCTTGGAAGCAGTAGAAGTAATTTGCAATTGCCTTCTTCTAAGACATTTTTCACCTCCCACAGCCTATAGACTTGGAAATTCCTGGTTGTCTTTTTATTCAAGGATTAAACAGGCCTGACCTTATTTAGCATTTTCAAGATTAGCTAGATAGAAGCTGTCAGCTGCTTTGACTCACTTCCAAAGCAGGTGGGACTTTCAGATTTCAACAAAACTAAAACACAAGCATTCTCCCTCTTTCTTTATTTAATAAATTTAAATGGCCACATAAACTCACTGAATGTGACTGTGGGTGGTGTATAACCAACAAGTAAAAGAATGTCATAGCTATAAAAAAACCTCCTTTAAAATATAAAGTTTAGAAAGGGCAGCTTACAGAAAGAAGAAAACTATGATATAACCTTAGAGAAAGTAAAATATAAAAACATTTATAACCACAGTGTTAAAGGAAAAGTCTTCATCGTGGTTCAGCCCAAGCCAGAAATAAACAACATGGCGACTGCTTTAGAAAGAAGGTTGCAGTTTATTGAAGAGGAGAGCCAGACTGAAAGATGGCTCTGGAAGAAAAAGAGTGAGCACATGTAGGGAGTGGGTTTTTATAACTCTGGAGCTTTGGTTTGGAGTTGTTTCCTTTTCCTGCTTGAGGCTTTGTATTTCCTGTGTCATGTATTTTGACCTGAGTCTGGGTGTGAGTCTGGGCATCTGTGAGTTAATCCTATTATGTCCTGTCTTAGAGTTTGGGTGGGATATGTAGATTTTAGGTGTCTTTGTCTTCCTAATCTTCTAGCTGGGGCTTTTCTGCCTCTTTTAAGATCCTTTGAGGAAATATATTTTTCTGCCCTTTTAATATTTCCTTCTCTGGGGGGTGGGGGCTGACTTCCCACAACAGTTAAGAAGTTCAGAAGCAGCTTCCTTATAATATTTTCTTGTGTTTTTTCCTATTTCTCTTTTTTATCCTTTTTTATTTTGTCCTCTATGCACTATATTTTCAATATTTTAATGGTTTTTATTTTAAAATAAAAATGTCTTTAATAAAAATTATATAAACACACACACACACACACACACACACACACACACAATGATAATGAGAGACTGATAGATTGATGAAGTTCCAAAGAGTGGGAGCCACAGCAGAAAAGGCATACTGTCTGGCTTCCATCAGATAGAACACTTTAGCATACAGGAACCACAACATACCCCTCTTGCAGCACCTGCTAGGACTTGTAGCATGATTGGAAATAGGCAGTCTGTCAGACCATGCACAGTCTTATTGCACTGAGGTAACCCAGGAGTAAATGCAGTGCACAGTGGTTTGCAATTAAATGGTGGTTTATATTACACTATCTACAAATATCACTAGAAACAAGATACATACACGTGGTGAAACAGCAAACTCCAATAAATAGCAATTAAATGGATGAGAGAAAGACTCCAGCAGGCCTTCCCTTTTATACCCAGACTCTTAAAGGCACAGACCTTGCTGAGTCATTCCCATTCTTGCATCATCCACTTTACATTACATCATTACATAAGCTGTTTAGCTTTTAAATCATTAAACCTTGACACAGTCACTCAATTAACCTGACAGCATGACATGTAGGGCTTTTAAGATTAGAACTAGCACCTTGAATTGGACCTGAAAAAACCAGCAGCCAATGCAGTTCATGGAACAAAGATGAAACATGTGCTATAACTCCATTCCCAGATTGGGCACCAGGTCTGAGTGGATACTGTTGATGATACCTCACCCCATGATAACAAATGATCTCACCCAGTGTGGCTTCCTGTAGATCTTAAACAGGAGTGGAGAAACGACTGAACCCCATGGCACTTCACATGACAGTGACTGCAGGCAAAACATCTCACTCCTAATCCACACCAATGATCCACAGACCAGGTTGTCTAAACTCACAATCACAATGGCTCTGCCCACTTTCTCAGGTCCAGCAGGTTCAAACCAGACAAGACTGTGTCCCGGCATTTTTAGTGGCCTGTAACAAAGCTGATGTCTAACTGGAAACAAAATTGAACAATTTTTTCCAACAGCTGCTTTGCAAATTATTTTGCATGGCCCTGTAGATGAACCTCTGAGTTCTCTTTCCCAGGAGGTCTCAAATCACCCTAAACGAGGTCACCAGGCAGCTATTTGTGAATGCAATAAGGGCAGAGAAGTATTGCCACTTTACCACCATTATTACCACTAGATAGGTCTTAATAGCAGTTCTCATCCTTCTTGATCTCCAGCAGGGCTTCAGATGTCACTTCTCCCATTTTGTTTTCCTCAGCTCTTCTATTAATCATGGAGTGATGTGATCTACAGGAAAGGAGAGGGCTTATGGGCACAATATAATCCAATGCCTCAGCAGCTCTCTTGAACCAAGTGATGACCATAGCCTTAGCCGGAGCATGGAATAAACCATTACAAATAATGCTATGTGAATAACCTGGGACAGACCCATGGCTGTCATGGTGGCTATGAACTCCTGAGCTACCTCAGGCCCTGCTCTCAGAGAAGGCATAGTGGTTGCTATGCAGCAAGGAGGCTGGTACAGTCCCAACTGATTCCTAGAGTCCAGCTTTAGGAACAAGATCTCACATATGGGAACCTGCAGGATAGCACCCAAAACCTGTAAGAGACTCCCAGGTGTCAACAACCACACCCTATCCCCATTCCTAGGTCCCACTGATGCCACATCTGAAACACATGTGCGCACATTTCTGAAAGAAGAACACCCCTCCAGACCCCTCTCGCTCTTAGTAATACATGCCTGGTCTGCCCTCTCATCTGTAATTAAATTATAGAATAAGGCAGGCCTTCTTATAAATTTACTTGGTGTTTAACAGCAGCTAACCTGAAGGTCTGCTGATCAGGCAATGAGGCTGAGCCTCAGGCATGGAACACAAAACACGATATCGGGCCTGCCTTTATTGCAAGCAGCCTACCCCCAGTCTCCCACCCTATCTTACCATACCCATCACCACCATAATGTTCAGGTGTGCCCGCAAGCCCCCTGAGATCAATACACCTGTCACTCCATGCTCTTTAGTTCCCAAAACAGGAGGTCCCTGCATCTCACCACAAACAATAACCATTCCATGGGCAGAGTGTCTGGGTCCTCTGGGCAGTTCAACATAAGCTCTAATGCCATAGGGACTTAGCAACTTGGAGAACTTAGCAAAGTCCCTTGCACAACATCTCGCAAATTCCACTCATGGCCCTTCACCCAGGAGGCAATCAAGTCTTTCTATAGCCAACTCCCTCTATGGCCTAGAGCAGCAGTTCCCAACCTTTTCTATACCCCACACCCCTAGAACACTTCTGATATATTCTCACACCCCTTACAAAAGTTCAAAATAACGGCAACAAATTATGCATATACACTATAATTTTGAAAACCCAAGTTTTCGCACCCCCTGGAATATCGTCTTGCACCCCTGGTTGGGAACCCCTGGCCTAGAGCATGGGTGTCAAACTTGCCACGTCACATGACATGTCGTGACTTTTTTTGCATTGCCGGAGCTGAGGTGATGCAACCAACCTGCAGGCTGGCAGTTTGACACCCCTGGCCTGGAGTTTATTTACCTTTGCAACATATTCTTTCTACAGATGTTATGGTGGGTAAGGAGGATGGGGAGAGGAATGGAACATCTTTGCATAGATATTTTCTAATGACCTTTTTATATTACAAAGTAGAATTTTGTGAGCTGTATAATGTGATTTGAAGAAAATTAAAATTGAATTCTATGCATGTTTCCTTGAAAAATTATCTCAAGCAAAAGTAAGGTAGTTTAGGCCAGGCAAAAAGATATACTAATTGGATTATTAATACATGGTTTTCAGAATTTCACATGTATATTTTACTGCTCTGAGGTACAGATCATTTTTTTACA
Source organism: Vipera ursinii (assembly GCF_947247035.1). Taxonomy (NCBI): domain Eukaryota; kingdom Metazoa; phylum Chordata; class Lepidosauria; order Squamata; family Viperidae; genus Vipera; species Vipera ursinii. The sequence goes on along the minus strand of NC_139513.1, from coordinate 50,541,025 downwards.
ACCAGTACCTGCTAAAATATTTTAGAAAAAAATCAGTTAAAAAAGCAGTCAAATGTTATTAAAAGACATTAGTTTTTAGTAACATTCAAATATAGAAATGGAATCCGGTAAAGTTTAATGAACCAGAGTTTGCATTTCACAGTATGAGAACCAATGTGTAGAAAACTTGCTCAGCCATGCCCAGCATTAGAGAGTGATCAAAATTTCATAATTTCAAGGACTAGATTCTCTGAAATGTTACTAATAAAGTTCACTAACAATTCCACTTCAGTATTGTTGTTCACTGCTTAAGATCCAGAGTTCTAAATTCATGCGAGTTGCGTGTAGGGGACTCATATCTGAAGCCAGAGGGGTGCAATGGAATAAGCACATTCTACTCAGCTGTCAAAGAGGAATGCTGGCAATACAGTAGTACATTGTGCAGTGCCTCCTCCTTCTATATGATTTGGCATCTAAGTTGTATTGACATTACAAATTTTGTAGCATACTCTGCTTCCCCAATTAATTTTCAGTTATTGGAATTTTGCCTTTAAAAGAACGCACTTTTTGTGCTTGCAGGCAAAACACATTTTGCAGTGCTGATGGCCAGCAGAAGGAACTGTTTACACACCATACTGAGCCAGAAAACTTTCACTGACTGAAACCAGCAGTCTGGAAAATGGTTTCTAGTATATGAAATTAACTTTCACAACAACCTAGTTTGGAACTTTCTATAGGTTGACCTTCACTCACTACATACATAAAGTTACACTTAAAATTGGAAAAGCGCTTGATAAAACTATGAAAGGAAACAGTGATTGTGATTTCAGTTTCAGCTATAGATTTGAATGTGAAACTACAGTTTCAGCTCAGATTTGAATGTGCTTTTTCCCCTCTTTTACCTTCAAATGAATCTGGAAGTGTTTTTGTAACCATCCCCCCCCTCAAAGTTTATGTTCTCATTGCCTTGGTAACAATCTTCCTTCTCTCTGTCAAGGTCATCCTTTTTACTCTTTACATGTTCTTACTACCTGCCTTGCCAATTTGATCTGGCAAGGTTAGTGTGGTCTGGCTTCCTTCGATTAAGCCATGCCATCTGTGAAGACCCCAGAAGCTCATCTTCTCTGTCCAATACCTGCCCTTCACCAAGATCTGGATAGCTTTGACCTTGGTGTTTTGAAAACCTGGCTCTCCTGCCAAACACGGGACAGGAAACCTTTATTTGATTAAGTGGTGTGTTCTTTTCATTCCAATCTGGACTTGCTATCCTTGCCATCCTTATTTTTCTTGCTTGTTTCTTGATGTCCTTGTTTTTAAGGTTTCACTTATAAAGTGCCCAGAGTCACTGGGAGTCATGTGACATATTTCTTTGAATAATAATAAGAAATATAAATAACAACTGGTTGCTACATAAATAGAAGAACACCAAGGCAGTGGGTTAGAAGGCCTCTGAGTCTCTTTCAAACCTTCGATTCTATGAAATCCCTTTCAGGAGGCTAAATTGGGAAAGAGGAAAAAAAATGTCAACCACTTCTGAACATCTGCTATAACTATATATAAAAAAAGTCATCTTGAGTTTGACTTGACTGGGCTTCTTTTACTCATTAAGTGTCCCAAAAGTGTTTTTTTCAAAAGGCAACTGGACTTTCTCATTCCCCTCCCCCCCTTGAAAACATTTCGCCTCTCATCCAAGAAACTTCTTTAGTTCTTCGGTCCTGAAGAAGCTTCTTGGATTAGAAGCAATATGTTTTCAAGGAAAAGAAAAAACCCAAAAAAGTCCAGATGGCCTCCCAAAGCACTGAGATTTCAGCACTGCTGAAATTCAGCAACAGGAGTGTCCCATTTTGATCATAGGATATGGAGCTCTTTTAATAGGTGAAGCATCAGGAATAGGCATAGAAGCTGCCAAATGCAAGAGGCTTATGACGTATCAGCCATAGTTCCTCTGGCAATGCCACAAGGTAGCTTTCTGGGACTCTTGTATAAACCATGATAATTTGTGACTCTGCAAAGATTGCCTAAGTTACAACTGCCCCAAATGAGCCAAGGACACATCCTGGTTACAGACCAAGAACAAACTATGACTATTGATCATGATTTGGAATTAATAATCAGTTATAATTAATATTTTTTTGCCTAAACATAATTTGATTGTGTTTCTGGATTTTGCTAACATTATATGCTAAATTCCAGCACCACTTAGCTGGTAATGTAAGTACGTATTGTGCCACCACAGTAAAAAATAAAATTCAAGTAATCTGCCATCTGTCCTATGCATGTTCAGGGTTCAGAAAGTGGCAATCACATGCCCATTTCACGAAGTCTCCCTACCCCACCACAACAATAAAAATTCATCTGCTCAATTGATGTTGCATTGGCATTTCTGAAACCCAGTTTTCCTAATAGCAGAACATCAAGGGACTCATGAGGAAGAAACAGTAAACATACCCAAGTACCCAAATGATTAGTAAAGAAGTTTGATTTCAGTGCGAAAAGTCAGCATATTTTTCTCAAGTTTGACATGGCATCAGAAGGAACAGATAAGAACATAAGACAAGGGTGTCAAACTGGATCGTGTCACATGATGTAATGTGACATATCACTTTTTTTGTCTTTGCGGAGCTGGGATGGGTGTAGCCTGCATGTGACACATCCAGCCCACAGGTCAGCAGTTTGACACCCCTGAAATAAGATATCCAAGTGGAAAACTGGTGAAATAGAGCTGCTCGTGATTTTTAGATAAACCTCAGGACTCTCATAATCCACAAGGGACTGTACATGTATTAGGATAAATGGACTGTAGGCTTCAACCTTCTTATGAGCATCAAAAATTCTTACACATACTGTAGGCTTTTGCTTGATTCAACTGTCTCCAGCTTGGAAGCATTGCCCAAGCTACTTATCTATGCTTTCTGGTTAAAGTAACCATAGCAACCCAATGCAGATGTATTCCAAGTGTTCCTCCAATTCAGCTCATTTATACCATGCCTACAGAGGGACTACATCACGGATAGTTGCCAGTGATATATTTGAAATGAGTGTCTGTCTTGTGCCTAGCTCTTGGCCTCTTCCTGTTTACTCACCAAAAGGCATTTAACCTTCTATGAAATACTGCAGGAAAGCAAAATCTAGCACTGTACAATAGGATCAGCCAAGATGAATAACTTGGAATCTGCTTTTAAAGAGAGAATCAGCATTACTCAGTCTTATTTTCTTCTATATTAGAGGGAGCATGATGTATCCCTTGTGTCTATTGAGACCCTGTGTCTCAATATCACAACACAAGTTAATAACCACCAGGCTAAACATGGTGGCCATTGTAGTCTAGCAGGGCATTAAGTAAGGAAAGGTACTTTAGAGAACGTACAGATATTCCTGCCATGCTTCTCAGCCCAACAGAACACAACATTGCCTTCTTTAATGCTGCTGTTAAGAGTGGAATATGAAACATGCACACACAGAGACCATCCAGAGCAACTCCACTTATATCTTGAGCCTTGGTGGAGCAGTGGGCTAATGCCTCCTTAAGTAACACCAGCTGCCTGCAATTAGTGCAGGTTCGAGTCCCACCAGGCTCAAGGTTGACTCAGCCTTCCATCCTTCCGAGGTAGGTAAAATGAGGACCCAGATTGTTGGGGGCAATTAAGCTGACTTTGTAATAATGCCGCTTGGGGTGTGAGTGAAAGCCCTAATAAGCAGGCATATACATAGAATAAAGGCTACTGCTAAGCTTGTAAGCCGCCCTGAGTCTTCGGAGAAGGGCGGGATATAAATGGAATTAAAATAAAATAAAATAAAATAAAAAAATCTTTCATATAGTCAATTTGGAGAAGATGAACCTAGGAACACACAAGCCCCTTATTTTTCAAGAAGTCTTGAGCTTCCCAAGAGGTATGGAACACAAATAGCCTGTGCATTTGTATTTACTCCATGTTAATAGCTTGTTTACCGAACGTCAGTCACCATAAGGAGCAGCAAACCACCTTTCATTTTTGAATTTCAAGCATTTTAACCTTTACCCAGATTAATCTAGAAACTGCAAACCTCTCACTTAAAGCACATTTATCTGGCTTTCGTTATTGGAATCTCCCACTGAAGACAGCTGCATTAAAATAGCAATACTTCTATTCCTCTACCACAATCCCTAAGATAATCTTTTTATTATGGATAAGCAATCGATGACCTGTAGGTCAAGGTCTATGTTTTAGAGATGCAGCTAAATTCTGTGGTGGTATTAATTCACTTTAAAATGCAGTAGTTGAAGAATTTGGGTGAATTCTTGGAAGGGAGAGCCTGTGTAGGAATGTCCATTGTTAGAACAATCAATTCATTTCTCCATATAGTCAGTGATGGAGGTATTTATCTGTCTCTGAGTGTTATGACAACTGCAGAAGAACTGTGCTTCTGCAGAAGCTTCCTTAGAGTAATTTAGCAAGTCATGTTGAAGTACTTTGTCCCCCAGCCTACCTCTAACTTACTGCTAGAGAAAGCAGAGACAACAGACATACTACATGATAGGCCACTTTTAGGCTCTCATTCTTGCAGAAAGCCAGAGGCAAATGAAAATGTAACAAGTAGTATATTTGTCTGGTATTGCAGCTTTGGGTGAAAGAGGGAAGCAGGTGTAAGACTATGACTGGGTTAGGTGATTTTATTAAGAGCTCCACAATAGAAATCAGGCTCTGCTTAATTGCTTTGCTTCGACACTAATTCCATCCAACATGGTAAAACCTCACAATCTTGCATGAAGAAGAGCTAAGCCAAGGGTCTTCAAACTTGGCCCTTTTATGACTTGTGGACTTCGACTCCCAGAATTCCTCAGCCAGCGTGCCTGGCTGAGGAATTCTGGAAGTTGAAGTCCACAAGTCATAAAAGGACCAAGTTTGAAGACCCCTGAGCTAAGCGACAAAATGGTTACAAAATGGACAATGATATCTAAACAGATTCACTGGTAGCTCAGATTTCTAAAATAAGAAAGCACTGTAGCATTGAAATGTGTTCTTTTAATCATCTAATATTTTTTATAACTGTACAAGACTAAAGGGAAATAAAAGGGAACTGAATAAAATATCGTAATTAGGCAATTATGTCAAATGTGGAACAAGGGGGGAAAGGATAGGTATGTATTAATAAATACAACCTATTATTAGAACTACTTCATCTTCTACTGTATGTTCAGAGAAGAAACTTCCATATTTAAAAAACAAAAAACAAATGTATATATATTTAACACAAAAAATTTAACCCAAACGGTAAAAGGTTAGAAAGACAAACAATCTCTACAGTCCTTCAAATTTCAAAAAAATTATTCCTGTACAATAATCAAAATGCTATCAGTCAGGAGAAGGTTATTTTTTCTTGGAACTACATTTCTCATTTTGGAGTAATCACCCAAATGAAGACTATGTGCCCTCTTATGCGAGATAGCTTCTCCGCTCAATCTGAAAATCAAAAGCTCGAAGTAAGCTTTTAGAACATCAAGAAATCATTCTCGGTTGTGGCTGGAAACAGACCAGAAACCAGTGTAATTACATCAATAAAGAAGCAGGATAGTCCCAATAACCAGCTCTGGTCCACCGGAATAAGAAATGAAGACTTTTTATTTATTTTATTTATTTATTAATTAGATTTCTATACCGCCCTATTCCCGAAGGACTCAGGGCGGTTTACAGGGCAAAGTTAAAAACAGTTAAAACAGTACAAAGGTTAAGATAAAGTTAAAATTAATATAGGATTAAATAACAATAGCCCAAATTTAAAATTTAAATTTAAATTTTAAAAATTTAAAACCCCTCAGTCCAGGCCAGATAAATCAACCAACCAGGTTTTTAGGTCCCGGCGAAACGAACGAAGGTCGGGGGCGGTCTGGAGTTCCACAGGCAGGTCATTCCACAGGGCAGGCGTGCCCACAGAGAACGCCCTCCCCCTGGGGATCACCCGCCAGCACTCACTGACCGGCGGCACCCTAAGGAGGCCCTCCCTGTGGGAGCGCACAGGACGATGGGAGATTGATGCTGGCAGCAGGTGCTCCCTAAGATAACCCAGACCCATGCCATTTAGGGCTTTATAGGTCATCACCAGCACCTTGAATCTCACCCGGAGGGCAACCGGAAGCCAATGCAGCTCGCGGAGGAGAGGTGTTACATGGGAGTATTGGGATTGGCAGTGTGGTCTATTTCCACTCTGTCCTATAAGAATTCCAAGGACATTTCTACATTAGTTTATTATGTCGGATTAGCACCCATGTCTCCTAGAATCTACATCTCTTTCTTGGAAAGAGACAAAAAGGTAGTAAAACCACATTTATGTATTTGCAGCCCTTCTGACCTCTTTCCTCCTTATTATGAGCTTAAAAAGACAGCTCCTATGTGTCCTTCAGCATCAGGGAAACACTCAGAGCTTCAGAAGGTGAGACATGTTTGACAGTTCACGAGATTTCTCATTCTCGCCCCTCAGCTGCGCAAAGCTGCCCCTCTGCAGGAGAACTGAGTGCTAAATCAGGTCACCTTATGTTGTAGAATAACAGTTCTACCCCAAATGGGTAGAGGAGGCCAACAGGTGAAGAACAAAGTTGGTTGTTTGGCAACCACCCCTAGATCTGTCTTACAGATAGCATATAGGAGCAGGGGAATGTTTATAATGCTTATAAACATGCATAGCTCAATGTGTCCATTTCTCATTGGTTCAGTGTATACATTCACCTCATACAGTTAAAACTTCATTGTTGGCCCATATAAAGCACTTTATTTCCTATATGGTCCTTTAAAATGCTGACTGGTCACTTCCCCATCCTAGAATATCCTGACACGCATTCTAATTTTCTACTTTGGGTTCTTTGTATGTGGCCTCCCTTTCTAAAGATAACAGAGAAGGGCCTTTATATGTGTCCCTGCAATTATAAAGAGCAAAATCAAGAAGGCGTTAGCACAGGGTAAGCGTGGGGGGGAACTGAGCAGACAGCTGATTAACAGACTTGCATTTATGATAGTTTAATAATAGAGCTGTCACAATAAGAGAGATTTACTAATTGCAGAGACTTTTCCTTTCAGGTTCCCATCACATTACCATTTAAATCCCTAGGCAACGCATTCTAAACACCTCCTTATTGTGGCAGGGAGAAGAGGGGAGGGGGTAGAGAGAGAGAGAGAGAGGCACTCCTTATGGTTCTTATTCAGTCATTCAGCACCAAGTCAGAGAAATAAGACTTTATTTAAATAGGGATAAGGGGAAAAACAACAACCCTGGACTGTTATGGAAGAGACAATTGTCAGTCGATAAAGGCATGCATTAAACCTTGCTAAAATGTGTTGCTATTGGGATCTGCATACAAAGAAGAAGCTGCTTCATTAAACTGAGCTATTTAATTTCTGCTAGGTAGGTATATGCAGACTAGTCTAGATCAATCCATATCAATTTCATGTTCATGCAAAATTAGTTCTCACAATAAACAGTATACCTCCTTAACTTAAGCACATAACAAAGGATACACAGATCAATATTCTGGAGGTGTAAGCTTTATATCACTCACATCTCCAGAAGCCTTAACTGTTGATATGTTGAATGGGTTTGCACATGCTAAACTATGGATTTCAAGTATAAGCCATAATTATCTAGATTCATGCTAACCCAAAACTAAAAAATCCATATTATAGCACAACGTATGTGAATTCATTGTGTTTTAGCAGATGCTTCGTAAGGACTGTAGACTTTTCTACTTAGGTATTACTCATTTATATTAATCCTAATATGTAGACTTCATCTTTCATGGTTCACAGCCAGCATGACTCTTGACATTATGTTGGGAAAGGCTGTCCTGGATATAATTAGAAATGTAATTACTTTTCCAAATATATTTATGTATTAAGCAGATTTATATAGCCACCCAACTCAAACAAAATAACTCAGGGCAGCATACAACATTCAGATTGTAACATTCACATGGAATCCATTTTGGATTGCATTCTTGCTATTTTGCATTATCCACCACTTGATCCAGTTGTTGATTAACCCAAATGTATGTATATGTCAAAGATTCACACACTATGGGCCTTGCCACAAAAAAACCTTAAGTCTTCATCAGCTGAAGCTAGTGTGTCTGGGAGTCACAGTTCAATAAGGACATGATGAAGAAACTGAAGAAGTGGGGAGTGGACTGACAATCTAACTGAGACCACATGGTTATAAAGGTAATTTCAAGAAACTATAGTAACAGTTAAAGAGGAAAGTAAGCTCACATATATAGTTTTGAAATAGTCACCAACCATTTCCAGTTTCTGCTAAATATATGAAAAGATAAATTGGACAGCTGCATATTATCTGTTGATCAAGGACTATACCCAACAATGCCAATATGTAACTTATTGATACTCTCATGTAAAGGAAGCCTACTTACTTTAGAAGAAAAATTTCTTCTCACTTTCAGGAATCTTCCCTAGTTAGTATCTGGGAGAAATTGCTTGTTGCCATCATACTGTACTTTAAATAAATGTTTTTTTGTGTTTTTATTTTGCTATTATTGTGATTCATAAAAGTTTTATTGTTTTTATATTGACTATTTATTGACATCTGCTGCCCAGAGTCCCGCTTGGGGGAGATGGCAGCTATATAAATTTGATTAATAAATATACAAGCCTAGTCACAAACTTTGCAATAAAAATGTGTCCAACACAAGTTAGATGACAGTAGTGGTCAAATCCTGTCTGGGGAGAATTAAATTAAGGCAAATCCTTAATCAGGGCTGGAAATAAATACATACAATTTTACCAAGTATCAATTCTCTGCTCAAGACCCTGGCAAAGTAATAAAGCTTCAGTCATATATGGCCTCTCATGAAAGTGGATTAACAGGTCATCTTTAAACAGGTTTGATTCCCAAAATGTTATTAAACTCTGCATTCCCTCTCCCCAGGCTCCTCCAAGCTAAATAGATTAGTATCCAGCTGATCAAAAACTGAATAATTACAGCAAGGCAAGAGGGTTAGTGACAAGATAAATTTACTGGCACCTCATTAGAAGAAGAAATCAAAAATGTTCTTCTGTTTATTATGCCTGATTAGCACTGATGCACTAGAGACCAGTTTGACAGGCTGACAGCTAGATTACTTGTAGTCTAGTTAAGATGGGTATGACCTGCATTGCACAACTACATTAAATCATGGTGAAATCACTGTTATTATAAAAAAGAGTGATTTTACCATGATGGTCAAATATATAATTCAGCTGAATTATGAAGGATATATATAAAGGTTTGGATCCAACCGATAAAATGGGAAAACATGGCTTCCAGAGCATTGTCTTCTATTTCTTTAATATAAGTGTTATCCTTCATAATTCAGCTGAATTATATATATAATTGGGCCAAAGAGAAAACTGCTCCAAACTTCATTAATATAAGCCTATTCTATTGTAATTAATATGAATCATTTTAATTTTCAAGAAAGTAGAAAATTAGAAAGGTTATATCAAATTTCTATTATGAAAGCTATGTGAGATTATGATACTTGAGGTTATTTAGTTATCTATCATGTATACAGTGACCATATGTCTTTTTATTATATAGGCCAGTCCTTTATTTCAAAAGCTGTCCTTTAGATTAATTATTTTATTGGTTTTACTCTTGAATTTTTCTTTGTAAAGCAAGTTACATAATAAAAAAAAATTTCTTATGAACTTTTTGTATTTGCCCCTTTTTTCATATTTTTCTAAGAAAATGTGATCATTACAATCATGTATTTATAGAGATAAACTGAAAGAAATCAGAACGTATCAATGTGACCTCATTTACTATCTATCTATCTATCTATCTATCTATCTATCTATCTATCTATCTATCTATCTATCTATCTATCATCTATCTATCATATTTAAGACTGTGATACAAATGGGTGTCATGCTTTATCTTTTCACTGTTGCTTTCAGCTCTACCATAAATGAGAGAAGTTCATTCATGAGGTACAGAAGCCAGAAGTTTGTTAACTTCATAAAAAATCAGTGTTATAAAGAGCTGACCAAGAAAGGAAAGTCTGCTTTTTATACAAGAAGTCATTATTTCTGAGATTTATAGAAAGACAGGGAAAGTGATTAATTTCTCTCTGCTGTAGGAAAAGGATGAACCCACTTCCACAGTTTGGGTTCCATGCCAATCTGTCCAACAACTGTTTCAAAGCTATTTGCTGCACCCATTCTTAATCTACTATTTTGTCAGTTTTTTTTTCCAAATGCATCTCTCATCTTGTCCGACATTTTCTTCTGTTTTCTGAACTGGCATTTTACATTACAAAATCCAACACCTACCTGAATTCAGAAACTTAATTTGCTTGAGTCGTTTTTTTAACTTCAGATCTCAGTATACCACGTTATACTGGCTGAAGTTTTTCAGTTTTTCCATTCTGATCATTTAAATGACCCTCTTGATTCTGAATCTTTATTTACTCTGCAGCTGGGCTCAACATCGTTTTTTCAAAACCATGATAAAAGTCCTACCAAGCAGAACATTAGGTAAATATAGGAATAAATATACGTATATCAGTAAGAACAGATGTGAAAGCCATACAAGTTAGAGAAACTGAAGTTCAGAAAATATTTGTTGAAAGATATTTAAGTTCTGTATACAATTCAATACAATATGAGGGGAAATCTCAAACTATTTAAGTGTATCTATTTTTGAGTGCAATTTGTAGAGGAGTACTTCTTCTAACAAAGAGATTTCCCCTTGGAATATACTAGGGTCTTATTTGCAGTAAAATATACGATTCAGCTACTGTTTCAACTAGCACAATTCAACTAGCACTGATGATGTTGCCTAGTTAGGGTAATGAAACATCTGCAAGAAAACAAGCAAGCTCAGAGAGCATCAAGGACCCCTCAATACTGTTTTGCTTCTCTGTTTACCTGGCATATATTCTTTTACTTGCCTATTTCAGTTCCAGTTTTAAAATAGTAATTTTAAAAGAGAAAAAGTTTGCTGCTTCTTTGGATTACCTTTCTCTGAATCTTAAACGTGATCACGTCCTTTCTACTATGATAGTCCATAAAGGCTTTGTGATCTGTTCTAGTTGGGACCACAAAACTGCACATTTTGGCACCCATCAGCCTCCCTGCCCATTTAATGTTTATACATCAACTAAAATATTTTAATTAGAAACCAAGCTGATATGTTTGAAAGCAACTCCCCAAGCAACTATATCTTCTTTCTTGGGAAATTAAAATTAAGGGCATTGCACTGGCAGCTCACTGCTTCATTTGGAGAGGTGCCCATCTGCCTGGAAAAAGACAAAGATAGTAAGCAGTTTTCTTATAGGAGGACTCGCAAGAGAAGCAACCTTGTGGTAATTCAATGCTTTAGAAAGGGTAATATTTCCCCACAGGAGCCATTCTGTGAATGGATCAGACTGCTTGCAGGTGTTTTGTGAGAGCATCACAACATGTTTTCAAAATTCCAGATTTATCAGCATGACGTTTGGGGTATCATTCTTCTTATTCACATTTTTTGGTTCTTCTCTTTTTTCCATGACCATTTTCTGTCAGTGTTCTCTCTCCCTCCCTCCCTCCCTCCCCTCCATCTCCCTCTCTTCCCCACTCCCTGTGTGTTCATTCTATTAAGATTAACTCAAACAATTACCAGGACATCTGTAAAATGAAGCCTCAGCGTGCAGTCCTGATTTTTCTTCCCTACTTCCGCCTTTGCTCACATTATCTTTGGCTGACTTTCATTATGCTCTCCAAATGAATTAGACTTTCAGGTAGACTTTTGGATTCTTTTGTCATTCTTGCATTTTTGCACTGATAATGGCTGTCATTTTCAGTTTCTCAAATTAATATTCTCCCCCCCTTTCTATTAATCCTGCTGGTTCTTTGATTTTTATCTTGGTTAGATTATTGCAATTACTTGCTGGCTGCTTTGTCTTTATCTTATTTCTCTTTTCTGTTTTTTCACTGTTACAGGGAGATGTAACTTTATTATAACTTTGCTTCTCTCATCATAGTTTACTTTAATCCTCTTCTTGTATTTAGTGGAGGGGGGGAGTGTTGCTATTACCTTTACATGTGCTCTTTCTATCCATACCTTCTACGTAAATGACTAAAGGGGAAATGATGCAATAAAAATATTGTGCCAATATCTGGTGGCTAACCTTGCTGGGGTTAGGAGGTAAACAGGATTGCAGAAATTTCTGGGGAATATTAAGGCTGTAGATTAGATTGGAAGTCAGATGGCAAAAATGGCAACCATTTTTATATTGCTGCTAAGAAAGCTACACAATGAACCCATAAACTCAAAAGGAGCCGAGTTTGAGTTGAAGGAGACTTAGAACATAGAGTAATAGGGCTGGAAGTGACCTGGGTGACAGCTTCAGTTGTTGTAATGTAGATAAAGAGGGATGCAACATCATACACAACCATGGTCTCATTCGAGTCCAGTTTTAGTTTCAAAACTTTGCTGGCAAAGTCTTGTGGAGTGTTGATATGATAGGTGGTGTTGCCAACTAGAGGAGCTAATAAAGTGGTTAGATATTTTGCAATGTTGTAGGTGACAAATTTGATGCTGCTGACAATACATCTGAGTGGAGTTCCCTCTTTGTGGATTTGGGGTGTCCATATATGCATGGAGTGGCTCCCCATTATTGTGGTTTGTCGATGGCATTGTCTTTCAGTAGTTGTCAACGGCTCTCTAAAATATTGTAAATGACCAGCTGTCTGCAAGCAATATCAATCCTTCTATTCCCCACCATCCAGTCAGAGCTGAACAAGCTTCTTAGATGAGATGTGAAACTTCTTCAAAGGAAAATGAAGTCCAGTTGCTTCTTGAAAAAGCACATTTGGGACAACCATGACCTGGATGACTGAGAATATTTATAGATATTATGCAGTCCAATCTTTCCCAATGTAGACCACTGGACTCTAACTCCCAAAATTGAAGAGTCATTTGTGCCATCTGAGCTTGATTGTTTGCTTGCAGACATTTCATTCCCAGCTAATAATGAAACATTTGCAAGGAAACAGCCAAGTTGAGAGAGCACCAAGGATTCCACGGTTGAACCCTGGGCTACAGATATGCTCTTCTGTTAGTATTCCCAGACTGATATGGTGGTTAGGCAAAGTCATGTTGGCTAGGTACAACTGAAGTGTCATCTCCCATACAGCAGGTTGGAGAAGGCTAATACAGTCCAACATGTTTGGGTAGTTTCATGCTATACTGTGGCAGAATAACATCTCACAGAAAGAACTATGTGAGTCCTTTCCAAAGAATTCAGGGGAAGAAAAAGATCCCAAGTGCTACTTAAAATATTTAATTGTTTAAATCCCTAATGTGTCTAATAACATAAAACAAAAACATATGACACCAATAGTGCTTACAAATATTTTTAAACTTAAAATTGTAGAAATAAAAAATGAAATGAACTATAAAACACACATATTTTAAAATTATATTGTGCTTATATCTTTCAACAATTAATTACCTGAAACTAATACAAAATCTATCTGGCTCTTATGAGATTATTTACTTGCTACTTGTTAAAAAATACACTGTTAAAAACATATCACTGTCACTTCTTTTTAGGTCAAATGTACTTTAGGTAAATTAACATTTCATAATTTGTCTTACTAATCCTTCGTACAGATATATTTAGTAACTTGCTGAGAATGAAAATATATTTACTGTAAGAAGATCATTATTATCCTTACCTATGTCATCTGTACAAATAGGACTGAGATTAAATATAAAGATCAAACTAATGACATTAGGAACCACAATCAGCCTTTATCAATGTAAAGGGATCAGCAACCAAGAAATATGCCCCAGATTAGTATTTGGCAAAGTAACCATGAAAGCCTTGGGAAAGATCTTCAGATGCCCCAGAAGACTTTTGAGTATGCCATGGATAGCCAATAAAATAAACAAATTAATCATAGAATAAATCAATCCAGAAGTTGAATCACATCATGTGAAAACACAGCTAATTAAGAAATCTTTAATGCTGGGACAAGTGGAAAGAAAGAGGACAACCAAGAGTAAAATGGACAGGCTTGACTACAGTGGCAATAGGCATACTGGTTGGGTCCCTGGAAGGCCAAATGAGAACAGATGGTCTAGAAGTGGTTTATTTATGTAGTGGCAAAAAAACAAAACAAAACCACCACAGACTTGATGGGAAATGATTGGGCAAGCAAGAAATATAAGCTGGTTAAATAATACACTTATTAGTGACTTCAATGTAAATTAAGATACAGAACAGCTGGTTTAATTGTAATTAATTTTAATACTTGCAGGACCGTCTGCTGCCGGGAACGACTTCCCATCGCCCAGTGCGCTCACACAGACAGGGCCTCCTCAGGGTGCCGTCGGCTAGACAATGTCGGCTGGCAACCCCCAGGGAGAGGGCATTCTCTGTGGGAGCACCAGCCCTATGGAACCAACTCCCCCTTGAACTTCAGATGGCCCCGGATCTCCGGTCCTTTTGCCGCGGCCTCAAAACACACCTTTTCCATCAGGCTGATCTGGACTGATAGGGATTTTAATAATGTCTTAATTTTTAACTTAATTCTAATTTTTACTGGGGCTATTAATTTAATTTTTTTCTTAACTTTTGTACTATTGTATCTTATTGTTGTTAGCCGCCCTGAGTCCTTCGGGAGATAGGGCGGCATATAAGTCCCAATAATAAATAAATAAATAAATAAATAAATAAATAAATAAATAAATAAATAAATAAATAAATAAATAAATAATTTAATTATAATTTTAATGAAAAATTATCTCTAAAAGATGATTGCTTCATTTTTAAAAGGGGAGAAACTTAATATACCTGACTAAGATAAAGCAAAAAAAAAACCCCTACCAAATGAATGTATTAAACTTTGGAGAATATGTTACATACGGTAGTTATTGCCACAAACAACTAACAACTAACAAAACATATCAAAGCCCTGAGGTCCATGGTCCAATTTTCAAACACAAATCCACAGACAGAATCCTCTTAGATTCCCATGAATTATTTATCCATGCTATGCAATGATCTTTTAAGAAAAATACAAAGGCAAAATAAAGCAACCCAAAAGAGCAGTTCAAATGGAAGTTAAGAATTTTTCAATTACTAAATGCAGTTTCTTAAGATGTTACAGAACTTGGAGAAACTGGGAGCACACTGCCCTCTCGTGACTAATTTGACTTAGAACAGATTGAAAAGTGGGAAAACCTGTAACTAAGCAAAGACATCATCAGAATGTAGTACTTGGGGAAAAATCACCAGAATCATCACATCTCACCTCCTGGACTGGAGGTGAGCTGAAAGAGATTGGAGCTGAAAGACTAAAAGGGATCTGTTGCAATATATTTTCCTCAGTGCAGCTGACAGCTGTTTTAAGCAAAAACAAGCAAGCAAACACAGTTGCTTGAATGGGAGACTGATAAATCACTCAGTGTCACTTTTATAGTGAGGATGTTCAATATCCTTGGCACTCAATGGGTTTTCAAAGATCACGCACACCAAGCATTTCTGTGTACCACATTCATCAGTTACATTCATTTGGCTTATCAGCTTTTGACTTGGTAACTGAATATAAAATTTTGGAGATGTGTGCAGCAGTTTTCTGGATCACAACCAGCACATTAATTCAACACATATTGTTAAATGTGATTAGAACTATGTTGGTCAAACAACATTTTTGTTTCCCAGCTCAAACTTCAGGATAACGAGTGAAAGGTGTTTTTTTTTTGTTTTTTTAAAAGGAAGAGCTTGCTTCTAAAATAACTCAAACCTTTAGTCAGCTTCCATTTTAGTACTCATTTTACCCAGCATGATGTAGTAGTTAAGATGTTGGATTAAAACCAGGGAGACCTAGTTTAAGTCTCTTAGCCATGGAATATATCACTGAGTGATTAGCCCCAGACTATTATTTATCTTAGATAAGGTCAGAGAAAAATGGAAAATGCTTCCTTGAGGTCCTAAATATGTATTATCTAGGTTAACAATAAATACTGATAAATTATAGCAACATGGACAATCCCCAGAATACTCTTATCCTGAGCTGTATTTTCAGTACCCTGAGATGAACTACAGCAATCTATTCACAGGATATTCTAGCAGAATTTAAGTTGTCAAGATTCAGACAGAATTGATGCCAACAGAAATAGATTTTGTTATTAGATTTTAAATTTCTACTAAGAGTCAATTCCTAACTGATCAGTTGCCTGTTAAAGTCATCATCTTTAACTGTCAAGCATTACACCAACTTCAGATTTAAATAAAAAAAAACAGGCTACTTACCCTAATAAGTACCCTAGTAAGAAGACAATAGATTGATCTAGACCAGGGGTGTACAACCTTGGCTACTTTAAGACTTGGTGGACTTCAATTCCCAAAATTCCCCAGCCAGCCTGTCTGACTGAGGGATTTTGGGAGTTGAAGTCCACAGGTCTTAAAGATACTCCTGATCTAGATTTTTTAAAGTCATTTTTTCCAGAGACACACAATAAGACACAAAAAGTATTTATTCCTTTGTTCTCAGGCTCTAAAAATAGCAAAGTAATTAAAAGGAAATCCTGAACTATAACCATAAGTGATTTATGATGAACGTTCCATTTCTTTCTAAAGAAGAAGAGAAATATCATTTCTTCTCCTCTTCCCAACCCCTACACCTTTGGAAAGTTTTTATTCTCAAAATCCTCATATCAAGTAGTTAGATCATTCTGAAATAAGAAGAGCTTTGAGATCATTTTCTCTATCTGCAAATTGTCTTGAAGAGAGACTAGGAGGAAGGACTCACTCATTTATCTCCCTCTTTAAGAGCTTAACAGCACCAGTTGGATTATGAGTAAGAACTATTATTCTCTTCTTTTCCCCAGCTTTTCTGTATCAATGTTGTTACAGAACAACATTTTTGTTGTTAGTTGACAACATTCCTCCAGGCCTTTCTATCCTCTACCATCTTCTGGAGTTCATTTAAGGCTCACGCCTACTGCTTCAGTGACTCTATCCAGCCACATCATTCGTCCCCTTCTTCTCTTGCCCTCAATCTTTCCCAGCATTAGGCTCTTCTCCAGTGAGTCTTTCCTTCTCATTAGGTGGCCAAAGTATTTGAGTTTCAACTTCAGGATCTGGTCTTCTAAAGAGCAGTCAGGGTTGATCTACTTTAGATGTAGTAGATACAAAAGAATATTGGTTTACAACAAAGGATTCATTGAAGTAGCTAATGCTATTCAGTTTATTCTAGCTTTTATGCTTCCACATAAACAAGCAATGGAATCATTTTGATAAAGAGAAGCTGAAGAAAGAGAGGGAATCAAATAGCTTATGGATACACATTAGACACAAGTTGTGAGGATAAAAGGGAGTTTGAACTGTCTCCCACCAGCTCAGATAAACCAGTTGGCCAGCCATAGGCATTCTGATTATTATTATTCCCATGCAAATCTATTAGGAGAGAAATTAAGCATCATGACAGCTCATCAAGGAAGCTCAGTATTTAAGGACATCTCATGCTGCTTGGCAGCAATGCAAGTGTTGGTAGAGACATACAAAGAGGGCCCCAAAAAGGGGTCGATTTTATTATTAGCCATAATTTGCAAAATATGCACTTTAACTAGGGAGATTTTGAGGTGAGTTTTCATTTAATATCCATCAGCAGACAGTTTTTAGACTTGATGAGCTTTGAAAAAGGATGATTATAGCTATCTTGTGGAAGAGAAAATAATGATACTTAGCCATAATCATTTAAGCATCCTGCCAAGCTCACAGTGTGCTGTGGGTTGTTGTCAATAAGCTTAGCCAAGCATGATAAGACTTGTTCCATTTTCTGTTCTAAAATTTTGGTAGCTGCCTTGAATATTTACCAGAGTGGAAAAAGTAGATTATAAACTGAGTAGGATTTCTTTAAAAAAAAATAGTCACACTACCACTAAATTAAGCGAAGATGTTAACCAGCACTGTGAAAAATGTGATAGACTGTTAAGGGAGGAAAGAAAATTCCCATCTCAGGAATTTTTAATCATAAAGTACTTTCACTTCCAAAATGCCAAAAAAATATTTCAAAGATCCTTTTACATAGGACTATAGAGACTAAGAAACATACAAGACCTGTTACCAACACAAAAGGGCACAAAATATATCTTTTAAGTCCAATGAAAGAAGATAATTTTTAAAAGCAGCTCTGGCAGACACCTCCCTAATTCATTAGAGTATAAGAAGGCGGGGAGAGGTTTCAGCACAATTAGACTTACAAGTTTATTATTACAGCCAATCTCAAAATTAGTTTTTATCCTTCCATGGAGTTGATTTCCTGGTTGATTTCTT
Organism: Vipera ursinii; assembly: GCF_947247035.1. Classification (NCBI taxonomy): domain Eukaryota; kingdom Metazoa; phylum Chordata; class Lepidosauria; order Squamata; family Viperidae; genus Vipera; species Vipera ursinii. Next base: position 50,522,757 of record NC_139513.1, on the reverse strand, counting down.
AAGGTAGATTCCATTGTTCCATTGTTGAGAAACACTTAGCATTAGGAATGTTTTCCTAAGGTCGAACCAAAATCTACTTCCTTGTAATTTAATCCCAGCATTTCTTGTCCTGTCTTTGAAATATTTTTGCCGCTTCTGAAAACAGCAATCACACTTTTATGCAGACTTCTCTTTTCCAGGCTTCTTGTTGTTGTTAGTTGCGAAGTCGTGTCCGACACATCATGACCCCATGGACAACGTTCTTCCAGGCCTTCTTTTCCAGGCTAAACATAACCAAGTCTCCAACTATTACTCATTAAGTGTTTCCTTTCATAATCATTCTTGATTATTCTTCTCTAAATACAATCTAGTTCATCAATATCTTCCTTGAAACAGGGTACCCTATAACTGCTACCCTGCATTCTATGTTAGAATCTCATGGGAAATGTTGTCAAATGCTTTGCTGAAGTCAAAAATGCTATTTCCAAAAAAAAAAAAGAGAGAGAGAGAGAGAGAGAGAGAGAGAGAGAGAGAGAGAGGGAGAGAGAGAGAGAGAGAGAGAGATTGATTGTGCTGGATCTTACAAAATAATGTATTATTTTCTAAATACAAACCAATTGCTTAATAATTCATCCCAAATTTTACCTGATAATGATAGCAATCTGGCTTATATACTGGTATCCATGTTTTCTTTTTTTCCCTTTTCCAATCTTTCAACCCTAGCCCATTCTTATAGAAGACTCAAAGATAACACAACAGAGATAACAAAATTTCCCCAGAGATAACATAAGAAAGATATTAATAAAGGGTTCCAACAAATTCCTTCAAGAATTTTAGATGTAACTGATCTGGTCCTTAAAGTTGCCCAGGTAACCAGGTTGTCCCTAGATATTAAGCAATTAATTAAGTCAATTGTTCGCTCAAGTCCATTTCAGCAGTTCTTCTTTCTTCTCAGCTAATACACTGGGATTTGCACCATGGCTGGGAATTCAGAAATTTGTTCTGCAGCTTGGGAACAATTGTTGCAGATCATTTTTTAAAAAGCTTAATTTCTTGCCTTGGGAAGTATACATTTGATAGAATCACTCCACTACTGAAAACCATGAAATATTAAAGTGACTGCATGGTGTCCAAATCCATCCATCTCTGTCAACCCCCCTTTTCTTCTTGTTTTCATATACAAGCTTTCTTTGTACATAACATAAACTGAAAATATATAAAGGAAAATAATATCCATCCATTTCTTCTGTCCCTAGCCTTTTATTTCTTGATAGACTTTTGTTAAATCTTGTTCATCGTGCATCACCAACTCCCTTGATTTTGTGCAAATTCTTTGGTAGTAGCAGAAATTTACCACAGCACCCCTTCTCAGCTGGAATTTCTGAGACAAGTTTCTAGGACTTGCACAAGACATTGTGATTGGGGGGGAAATCTTTTTTTTTTTAACTTCGCACATTGACAATGCTGCATTTTCAGTGGTGGGAATTTTTACATGTTCAAGTCACTTGCTAGCCTGTTGTTTTGCTGGTTTTGTAAATGTGAACTGTGTAGGTTAGAAGTGAATTCTATTGTAAAATTGTCATCTTTTTTGACAACTTTATGCAGATCCCCGAGACGTAAACTTTATTCCAAGGGTTTCTCCAGGATAAAAAGCTTGACAAAGGCTGTACCAAAAAAAATCAGCTGGTAATGCAAGGATACAATTCCTTGACCACAATATTGAGAGACACCTTCCAGTGGTTTCACCTCCAAAGTTATGAACACATTTTCCAATGTCTTAAAGCAGCAATATCCAGAGTCCGCAACAGGGGACTCAAGACTATGAAAAAGCAGGATGATGGTGTCCTGACATAAGCCCGATATTTTCTATATGTGTTGCAACATTGCTAATAAAAGCAGCTATCAATTTGATTTTTTCAGTTATAACAAAGCTCTATTTGCATTACATTGATTTATTTCTGCATAAATCTGACTAATAACTCCAAGAGTTAGTAGTCTCTTTCCCCAGCAAATTAAATGTTCATTGAGGGCCGCATCAGCATTGCGGTTGCCCTCAGGGGGCCAGGTGGGTGTGGCCAGGGTGGGTGTGGCCTACTGGGTGGGCGTGGCTAGAGTGCATATGGCCTACTGGGTGGGCGTGGCCAGCTCTACATTGTTCGTATCAAGGGTGCCTATGGGGGCCTGGGCAGGAGTGGGACAGATCTGGGGGTCTCTGGCAGAAGGAGGGTCTCTGGGCCAGGGCCAAGGCAGCGAGGGCCGTTCCCTCACTGTTTCCAGGGTGGCTTTGTGGGCCACATGAAACCACTTTGCGGGCCGGATCCGGCCCCCGGGCCTTGTGTTTGACATGTCTGTTCTAGGGAAAATGAAAATGAACTAAACCGTTACCCATCAAAGATGTAAACTTTGTATCTGAAAACACAGAACATTAAACATTAAACTTTCTTACAGTAAGCTAAATTAGTCATCACCTCTAACTTTTTATCACTGCACATTTCACTGCTCATGAGTTAGATTCAACAAGACCATCAGTGAAAGAATCAGGGTCTAGTATTTGATATTTGCTGCATGAATCTCTCAATGGGAACTTGCAAACTTTTAGGTAATGGTGTTATGGTCCTGGATCTTGTTTTTCAATTTCTCCATCTTTCAAATGGAACATTTTTGTTATTATAACAGGAATGCCAAGTTCTTAGATTTATTGCAGCACCTGCTTAACCTATTTTATCAAGTGCAATAAAACTAAATCAACATATGCATTCGTGTTAATCAATCCAGTTATAACTGGATTTAAGTCAGTTAATGGAATAGGAATACAATAGGAAGTAAAAAGAACATTTGGCATGTCATTTAGAATTTTGGAAAATATATTGTTCAGTTCTCCCAATGCTGTAATGCATCTTCAGATCAGTGTATAATGACAAAGAATAACCTAATATCAGCTATTCAGTTTGGGGGGGAAGGGTTACATTCACAACAGAAATTAATTAGATCTCTTATTCGGTACATTTTCAAGCTATCTCAATATACATATGTTTTGCAAAAAAAAACAACCAATGAGCTATCCATCCAGATGTATTTCCTCCTCTTCCTTGGCATGACAATTTAATAGATATTATTGCTCTTTGTACTTTTGCAAACTACCCAGTTGCATGTGAGTGGGGGGGCATAGAAATCAAAATAATAAACTAGAAACTCACTAGAGCATATGATCACATCAAATGAATCAATGTTGCGCACCTCCAACTATTGGCTAAACCACTCAATTTATTTCTGAAAAGACATCAGTCTCCATTACACACAAAATAAATCAATTTAAAATTTAGTGAAATACCATACACAAATGCCAAAATAGCCATTTACAATTATGTACTAGATACTCTAATTCCTTGCCTCTGTACATTTTTATTATCTCAATTAGTATATTCTGTCATTCATAAATGACCAGTTTGGGAACAAGTGCATTAAATACCATAATAAGTGTAGATGGTCCATATATGAATGTCAAAAAATGTTCTATCTGAAAATGTTGCCAATTTGTACTTCTTGGCATATTATAATTAGATTAAATCAAGTTATTTATTCATTTTGATATAAAGTATATTCTTGATATTCTGCCCATCTTATCTAACCAAAGAACTATTTTCTTGTATGGATTATCTTTAAGGTTACTAACTTATTTTTGTACAATTGTAAGACTCAAACTGGAATTGGTACCCTAATGTAAATCACCTCTCTCTAACTCCTTCTACAGGACCCTAAACATCTCCAACTTACAAGAAGTGGTAACTATGCCAATTCCAACATAATCCATGAAGGGACATTTCCAGAAGCAAAGCTCACATTTAATGTGGAAACAAAACAAAACCTTTGTGTCTTTCCTCACTGTGGCTTTATATCCCAGATTCAGAAGGCACCCCAGACCCAGAACCATTAGTTTTGCCAGAGAGGTTAGACATTACATAAAATTTGTACTTCAAACCCAACCCTTTGGTACTGAATATAGAAAAATCAAATAGATTTTAACAGAGGAACCACATGGGCCACCCAAATTTGTATGGGGGGTGGGATTCTGTGATGGATTCTTGAGGAGATAGAAAACCAAATCCCCCTTAAAAGAAGTAAGAAAAACCCTCTCTCTCAAGGATGGATTAAGAATGGACAGAACCCAACCACATGACACCTCCAGGTTGCCTTAACTAGCCAGCAGGGGCATGGATCCAAGGACTAGGTGGCTAAGCTCACAGTCATATGGACTATGTCTGCTTTGACAGGACCAGCAGGTACAAACCATTCCCAGATATTCAGAGGCAAGACTTTACCCTGGGCACCTCCATGAGACCTGTATCAAAGCTAGCGTCCAACTGGGAACTAATTTGAGTGGTTTTGTCCCATAGGTGGTCTGTAAATTCCTCCACCTGACTCTGTAAGTAAACCACTGAGACCTCATTTCCCAGGAGGGTTCGTGTCACCTTAAATAGAGTGGTGAGGCCTCAGTATATGGACTCAATAAGGGTGGATATTGTATTGTATAAGTATTGTCTCTTTGCTGCCCTTACCACCAACAGATAGGCCTTAATACTAGCTCTCATCCATATTCAATCAAATTTATCTTCACAACCTAGAGAGGTGGTCTTTTCTTTGCTAGGAGTTTACAAAATTCTTAACAATTCAAGCAGAGTACAGGGTTTTTTCTCCCCTTGAACACAAGAACTCCCCACTGACAGAACTCCATAAATTTGAAGGGAGAATTTGTGATGATTTAAGAGGTGAAAAGATTGTTAACAGAAAGACATCTGCCAGTATTTTATAGACATGTTTCTAAAAACAGCTTTTCTCACACGTAGGATTGATGTCTTAAGTAGACCTTCATTCCACAATATACTTAACTCCTTTAAGAGACATGGAGCAAAATTAGCATTGTGCTTCTATATAAGAAGACGTTACAAGGATTGTATATTGAAAAAGCTTTATGTATTCTACCCAAAGTTACTTTTGATGAGATGGATGGCTATATAAATCAGACAAATAAAATGAAGACCTGGTTGATTACAAATGATGCATTTGGGCTATGGTCATATGAGTGACTTTCAAAGGCATGTGACTTGGTCATTATATTTTGCACCCAAATTTCTCTTTTATCTATCAATAGTTCTATTCAGCATCACTTAAGTACTTGGCTAAAAGAAGTCTTCCTCACAAGTACATTTTTATATATGTTTGTTCATCACTTCCTTGTGAGTTAATGGGCAAAAGATGACTGTATGCGCCAAAATATGGCATGCATAATGAAAACTGAACAGATCTTTCCTTTATTCCTAGCTTAGCTTGGAACTATGCTATTCATGCAATGAGGACTGCACTCCATCATCAGTAGCCCCATCCCTTATGTTGGTTAGTTCTTTGACTTTTGGCAATAAGCACAAACAACTTGAACAATATAGAGCAGGGGTGTCAAACTCAATTTCATTGAGGGCCGCATCAGCATTGCGGTTGCCCTTAGGGGGGCGGGTGGGTGTGGCCAGGGTGGGCTTGGCCTACTGGGTGGGTGTGGCTAGAGTGCGTATGGCCTACTGGATGGGCATGGCCAGCTCTATATTGTTGGCATCAAGGGTGCCTATGGGGGCCTGGGCAGGAGTGGGACAGATCTGGGGGTCTCTGGAGGAAGGAGGGTCTCTGGGCCAGGGCCAAGGCAGTGGGGGCCGTTCCCTCACTGTTTCCAGGATGGCTTCGCGGGCCACATAAAACCACTTCGCGGGCCGGATCCGGCCCCCGGGCCTTGTGTTTGACATGTCTGATATAGAGGTATTCAATATTATCTAACTATTCATCTCTTGTTCTTGCAAATTTGTAAATGCTGATAGTATTAATAAAAATGTTAATATTAGACAGATCACCTTTGTGCAGTAGAATACTCCCAAGACTTTCACAGGATATATATAGGACAGATCTTTTATCCTCTTCAAACGAGATACCCTGAACAAAATTATCAAAGCTTTTTAAGAATCATCCTAAGCATAGCAATCTACCTGCTTCCAATTTTGAGGATTACCGTTTCTATTGTTCTTGGATGACAGCCCTATCATTGTGTCTGTGAGGTGGTTGCTATTTCAAGTCAGGGTAGTTCTAGTAGTTGTCCAATCTGAGTGATGGCTCAGATCCACTGCAATAGCTCTATATTTCCATAGTCCAGCAATGGGAAAGACACAATTATGCTCCCCATACAGATAGCCCTTGACTTACAACCACAATTTGGTCCAGAATTTCCATTGTTGATCAAAGCAGTTGTTGAGTGAGTTGCATCCAATTTTACAACTTTTTACCATGGTTAAGCAAATCATTGTTGTTAAGTGAATCATGCATTGTGAAGCAAATCATGCATTGTGAATGGCCCCTCCCCCCATTAACTCTGCTTATTGGAAGCCAACTGGGAAGGTCAAACATGGTGACTATGTGTCCTAGCAATTCTGCAATCATCATAGATACATGCTGGGTGCCAAGTGCCCAAATTCTGACTGAGAATGTACGATAGTGTGAGGACCAGTTAGAGGTCTTTTTTTCCCCAGTTCCAATGTAACTATGAATGGTTGCTAAACAATTGGTTGTATGTCAAGACTAACTGTACCTGAATTTAACAAAGGACATTTTTGAGTGACGAAGCATGTCAAATTTCATATACAAGAAGAGTATGTATCTACATAGGCCTTTAGCCAATCAGATGGGCCCCTTATGTTCTTAAGGAATTATGATCTTCCCTAAATGCAGTAAATCTAATTGCTAGCATTGAGGCCAAAGTATATGAGATGAAGTTTCCTACACTGTGCAAAGATCAAGCAGCTAATGCAGCTTACAAATCATTACCACAGAACTGCCATTAACAATAGTAAATTGCAATGAAGGGTAATATTAAGGTTCCTCTCCTCCACATCCCTCCTCACCAGATACCAATTAGGGCAAACAACAAACAGATCATTCACTACATCCAATACACTCTTCCTTCTCATGACATTTTACATAAATTAAAGAGGATCTCTGTATGTGAGGTATGTGTCTTCTTCTGGTGCAGCTGCTAGTAAAGCTCTAGGAAACAAATAGATAATGCAATACTGTATACCAGAGGTTTGTTGTCAGACTTCTTTATACCACAGCACATATATTTAAGATGGTTTCCATCTGTTCTGCAGTGTGGTGTGACCCACAATTTAAAGACACCCCCAGTAAACAGTTGAACTTGCATTGTAAGTTGCTCAGAAGAACTTCATATAGATTCCTTTCCAACATGCTGTTTTGCAGAGACTTTTAGATATTTAAATACTTCATTAACTTGATTTGGACTCCTTTGTAATCTGTTTACAGATGCTACATCAGGCTTATTCTTAATGATGAATACCTTTCTTAACAGGCAAAATCAAGTTTCATTTGCCAGGCAATTTCACATAGAGCAGAAGATCACTTCCTCTCTCTTCTACCATCAAGTCAGGAAGTTCTTCAATTTTCTTCTCTGCCAAATTAAAATTGTTTTAAGCTTTCTAAATCATAATGCATGTAGCATGGGTCAGAAGCTAGCTAAAGGCTATGTTACTGCCTCACATTAAGCAAGTGACAACCTAATACAGAGTTGTGACTGCACAACCACACATCTAGACTATGGTTTCCTTGATGCATTAGCTAGATTCATAAATTATACTAAATCATAACATGTTTTATTTTTTTAAAAAAATCTAGCATCTCCAGCTTTTACAGTATTTTGCTTTAGAACAAAATACACAGCAATACTTCACTGTACTTCATAACTGGGCAGACTTTTCTTAAGCTTTATGTACATATTCAGGCAAATGCAACTAAGTAGGTTTATTATTAGACTAGATTTTCCATATGACCCAAGTGCAGTCTTATTGTATCAGAAAAAGCCTAATATAGATTCCATAATAATCCAGAATGTGTATCTCGTGATTGACAATCTCAATGATGAGATTTATTCACTTAAATTCAATATTGAAATGAAAGTAAAGGCAACTATTACCTCACCTCATCTATGAGATGTGTCATGGTATACATATTCTGCCTCCATATAGGAAGATTTTTATTTCACTTTTTCATCAGAACCACTTATTACATTGTTTTACAACCTTCTGTGGGAATCAGTATTGCTTCTAGAGGTAGACAGTACAGGCTCTGGGCTATAAACCGGAGAAAACATGTATCCACAATGTCCTTCGTGCACCTGGCTATTTTTGAGATTAAGAATTTTCTATGGATGTCTGAATGGATGCACAAAACCCTTCTCATATTTAGGAAGAAATCAGGGTTACCAGGCAGGCATTTCTGAATGCTTGCAAATTCATTTCAGACTGTTTTGCCAAATAAAGAAAAAATATTTTAAGTACCCCCACCTCTTTTCTAATTATCTGTCCTCAACATGCTAGAGTAAGAATAAGCCTTCCAGATACTTAGGAGCTCACCATCCATTAGCTCCAGTTTATATAATCAATGGCATTATGGCAATTGTAATCTATAACATATGGGAAAACAAGATTACATACCTCTCTATATCTTGGCAATTTAGAAATGTTGAATTATTTAATAAAAAGCACTCAGATGAGAAAATTATAAAGTATACTAATATATGCTTACGCAACTCCCTTCAGCTATGACAGACTACATTTTTAGTCTGAGAAAATAATTTTTCAGTTAAATATCACCATGAATAAAAAATAAAGATATTTTAGGCACTTGCCACAATCACTTCCTACTTTCTATAAACCCAATCTGCAGTCTGACACTGAATTCATCCTGAGATATTATCCCCTCCAAAACTAATTTCTGTGGCATGAAATACAGCCAACCATATCCACTAAACAGATTTGGAAGAAAGGTTACCAATTCTTCTCCTTCATCTTACTTCTATGTGTGAAAATTGAATAGACATACTGAAGGACTGGTTTTCTTCACCATGCCTCCTGTATGCCAAAGAAAACCTCCCTTGTGTTGTTTGTGTGTCAACAGCATCTCAACACACTGGAACACGACCATTAAAATGGGAGACAGGAAAAGACAATCCATTTGGAAGAAGTCTGGCTACAGACACAGCTTTTCTTTAACTTTCCATTGCTCTGTTCTCCAAATTCTTCCTTGATGATTAGTAGCTTCATTAGCTACATGCCTGAAATAGCTATCAGATAACAGGGATGGGCTGCAGATCACCATGATACAGATGGGACTAAATATAGGTTGTAAAATGTTAAACCAGGCTTCCCTCTCAAATTCTCTTACACCAAAATAGCCTCACCAGTTTTAAAACTGTTAATTCCAAAATAAATGGTTTAAGACTGGACGTTTAAGCTTACTGCTATAGTCTGTACCAATTAGACTTTCTGCAAACAGCAAGGATTCAGATGATGAACTATTTAGAAGAAACGAAACTAGCTCTTCTTAAAACTACTTAATCTGATGATTCCTCAAAGCCCTTCAATGTTTAGATTTCAGGTAAAAAATAAAATTAATGCTGTCACTGTGCTATAAATTGATATGTCAAGTAGGACATCTTTGAACCTGCCTGTGAATCATCCATGTCTCATTTCTCAGGTTCCAGCCTCAAAAATTCAAAAATGTCTTCACCAAGCTTCTGCTTCTAACCCCTGCAGTTTAGCCTAAGGAAGACTCATCTTCCCAACCTCCATTAGCTTCAGTCTAGTATGATTTGATAATACTTCTCAAAACATGACTGCACTTATATAGCATCAGTAGTCTCCAAGCACATTACATGTAACATTCCTTTGGGAATCGATAACATGACAAACATGGAATGGTTGGGAGTTAGAAGATGATAGATGAAGGCACCAAACAAGAAAGGGTCAATCTCAAATGTGGTTACCTCTGAATGCCCTCCCTCGGAGGAAGGTCTGCAGGAAGTGCATGCTCCGTTTTTTCAGCCCCACAGAACGACGCAACATGAGGCTAGTTTTGAGAGAGGCTGGTACTACATCCCCAACTTGGTACAGGTCCCCTCAACTGCAGTCTCCAGCTTCAGTGCTCTTGGTTAGGTCTGCTCAGTTTATCACAGATGTAAAAAGCAGAACTTCGTCTTCTCCATTCCCTTAACTCCCCAAACAAGCAATTAGCATGAATAATTACAGCCCTGATTATCATCCCCAGCCAAGTTTAAAGCAAGAAGGGGGAGAGCTATAATTAACTCTTTCTTAAATATCAGTTTAAGAAGGTTGTGAAATATCACAGGTCAACATAGTGGCTGATTTGTGGGGGGGGGAATCTCCTTTTAAAGTTAGGCAAACTAGGGGGGGGGAGGTCAAAGGTAAATTGCATTTCATTGTGACTCACAAGCAGTTTTTCACATGTTAATGATGCAATCTGAATTAGGAGGATTGAGGCAAGAGACAGTAACTTTAGTATCTTATGTAAATCCATTTACTACGCTGCATTCACTACAGAACATTATATAACAAGCTTCCATAGGGAAACCAATAAAGGCAAAAGCAACATTTGAAAAGGCTTGAGCATTCACTGGGGTTTTCATGCCCAAGTACAATGAAGTGTTTTGGAGTTTCAACAATGTAATTGGCAGGATACAATAGAGCCACACTTGAAAATATATATCATGTTACCAAAGAAAGAACAATGTAATTCTTGATCGGTTTCACTATCCTGGTGCTTTCCAAGTACGCCAACTCTGCTGACCATAGATTTAAGAAGGGTAAAATTTAATAGATCTGTTTTGGAAAAGGCTTGGTTACAAGAAGCAGAGCATAATTCAGTGAGTGAAATCAGTGTTTTCTAAATGATAAATAAGTTGCATTACAATCTTAGACAAACTCTGAAGCGTACTGAAGACACCGGTTCAACATCCCACATTTACAAATTATAGTTAATCAGTCACACAGACGTTTTAACTTGAAATGGTGCTGCTAATTTTTGCCCTATTGTTTATGCATGCCAACAGAATATAAAAATATTATCAAGAGCCACTGTATCTGCCCTAAAGCTTTACGTCCATTTAGACGGCCAGGAACAACAAAAACAGTAAACATGAAACCATAGGAGAGAGACTGAAATATCAGTCATGCAGATGGGATTGAGGTTAAGAAAGAAGACATTAAAATAATAATAAAAAACAGACTATTTCCTCTAGGTCCTTGAAGAGGTAACAGCTAATAAAAGTCACCATCAACTCCCATATTCTAGATTGTAAACATACGTACCAGGATTTATCCATTCTGCAGCACCCAATACCTTAATACACAGCATCATTTTTATTGAGAGGTCAAACGCCTTAAGGAAAGGATTCCTTATAGCTAAAGAAAACAAAGACCATAGCATTCCACAGTATGGGACAGGAACTCTGCATCCTTATAAGTACCTCCATAGGAAGAACACAGCACTGATAAAGAGCTGAAACACACAGCAATGTGCCTAATTGCATAATGATAAAAGAAGTGTCAACAGGTGTTGCTTATCATGCAGCAGTCAAGACAATTGCTACAAGTAAAAGGCTTTGGAGCTGCATTTAAAGATACAGCAGAATCCCTTTATGCTTAATGTAACTGAATGACTCTTCGGCACATTCTCAGTCTAGCTTTGCTATAGACCTGGGTTGCATATTGTTCTGTGGCCACTTGTTTGCTCATGTTCTCCCAAAGAAACCAAAGATTTGTAAAGTTCCAGATTCATACGACTCAAGGAAGGCAAAATGAAACAAACCAGATAACTTTGCATAATGTATGGGTTATGCTAAGGAACCAAGGATTATGCATTAGTCAGTACAGTATCCATATTGCAGGGATCCCCAACCTTGGCAACTTTAAGACTTGGGGAATTCTGGGAGTTGAAGTCCACAAGTCTTAAAGATGCCAAGGTTGGGGACCCCTGCCATATTGCGATATTAGTAGAAATACAGTTAATGGACCATACTTGCACCAATGACTGCAAATTTCAGTCCAAATGTTTTCCTTTAAGTAGGGCCCTTTCTCAATGTTATTTGGACCCATATTTGTCATAATCCTGGAATACAACCCTGTTTTAATGTTAGCAAAATAGTATTCTATAATTTGTAGTATAACTATACAATGTTGCAGATTGAAATTACTATGAAATCATCTTATATTTCTGAAAAAAGAAACCCTCATAATAATCTTGTAGTAAGATCATTGACCTAATATCTGATTATCTGAAGCAAAACATATTTCACCCTCTCCCCAACATGAGTTTTTTTTAAAAAAGGATAATATGTAAGTTTCTAAACATTTAAGGTATTAATTCTGATATAGCAAATTCATTCAGCACAACTCTAGGAGACCAGAGTCATGGTTCCGATAGATGAGACCAATAAAAAGAACTCCAAGGCAAAAAAGTTTCCTTAATTTTTTTGGGAATATTGTTCAGGAGAACAGGCATTATAAATGTCACCTTGGCTTAAAAGTATTCTCAGTTATCTTCTCTTCTTTAAAAAAAAATTGCCTAGCTCAGCAGCATGAAATCAATAGCAGCAAATTTACTGATTGATTCCCTCCATTAAATGAAGATATGCTCTAACAACCTGAATATAAAAGATACTATTCTATAACTAGGCACTGCAACTTATGTTCAACACATGTTTTAAATACAGGAACTCAAGGTATCATCAGTATCTAGTAGCATTACCAGATAAAAGGTGTCAGTGTCATCACTATTTCAGGGCAAGAGAGAAGACCTTGGCCTGATCACACCAAATGCCTACAAAATTAGTAGTAATTCCAGAGTGCATAATCAGTTGTCTGGCTTCTGATATGTTTTAGACCGGAAAATAAATCCTTATTCACTTTATCCATCACAGACATATTTTATATGAATATATTAGGTAAAGCTAGGATTGGGGGCAAGTGGTAGCAGTGAAAAGGCTGAGAAGCAAATAGTGTCGGCATTCCCCATCTGAGAACTCTGAATTACTGTATGTTTAGGTTAACAAAATAAGCATAAAATAATAAGAGTAACATAATAGATCTCCGCAAATATCGCTATTATTCCAAATATCCCCTGGTACTCTGGCCTGAATAGGCAAGGCATGCCTAGGCAAAACATGCAGTGGTTAGAATGCAGTATTGTAGGTTAACTCTGCCCACAGTCTGGAGTTCAATCCCAACCAGTTCAAGGTTGACTCAGTCCTCTATCCTTCTGAGGTTGGTGGGGGCAATATGCGGACTCTGTAAACTCTTAGTTTGTAAAGAACTATGAAGCAGTGTATAAGTGTAAGTGCTATTGCTATACTATATTCCATCCCAAAAGGTTCTTGGAAATGGTCAATTATTATTTTTTTAAATGAAACATGGTGCTGGAGATCAGGCCTGCAATGTAACAAGCAGGCACAAACTATTTAGAAAGGAGAGAAAAGCAGGAAAACAATACAAGAAATATAACTGAAGGAGAAAATGGATGCGCTTCCACATTTTTTGACCTAGCTCAAATGCCTATGAGAGAAGGAACCAGAGCAGAGCTTTAAGATCAAAGCTGCCAAAACACTCCTTTAGTTAGAACAGGCATGTCAAACTGCCAGCCCGCGGGCTGGATGCATCACGACGAAACCGTACCCACCCCATTGCTGGCAAGGGAGAAAAAGTCACGATACGTTGTGTAATGTCACGTGACGTCGCGAGTTTGACATGCCTCAGTTAGAATAACTATTTAATAATGTCAGTCAGCAGGAAACATCCTTAGCTGGCTACATGGAGGTTGCAAAATGCTACCTTGGTGCAAGTTGTTTTCAAGATGAAAAACTCACACTTGAATTTATTTGCTTGTTATAAGTTTTATATATTACTGACTCTACATGGTCTCCCGATCATTTCCAACATTTCCATAAAAACCATAGAAAAGACAACTGCATCCCTTAAATCTGCAGCCGTCACTTGGTATCTGAAAATCCAAAAATCCTATTATTTGTTAAATATATTTGTCACCTATCTCGCCTTAGGACTTTTCTAGGTGGATTGTAATAATAAAAAGGAAGAAAAATGAAAGGTGCATAAACAGAAGTAAAATAATAGAACAATAAAATAAAAAAACGACAAAGGAACACAATGAGAATAAATACATCAATATGATGACCCAAAGGTACTTTTTCAAAAGGCAACTGGCCTTTTATTTTTTTTAAAGAATAAGACAGATTAATTTTGAGGTTTTGAAAGAAAGAGTGGAACACAAAGTCCAAGAGCTGAAATCACTTTTACCAACAAAAGTATTGGAATTTATCAAGAAAGCACAATAACACATCACAACAAGAGCACAGAATGACAGAAAGGCAATTTTTTTACCCTACAGTTAGACAAGAAAAAAATACACAAAACAGAAGAACCAACAAAAAGGAAAAACAAAGTCTAGTTGCCTTTTGAAAAAGCACCTTTGAATAGTATTCTATAATTTGTAGTATAACTATACAATGTTGCAGATTGAAATTACTATGAAATCATCTTATATTTCTGAAAAAAGAAACCCTCATAATAATCTTGTAGTAAGATCATTGACCTAATATCTGATTATCTGAAGCAAAACATATTTCACCCTCTCCCCAACATGAGGGTTTTTTTCTAAAAAAAGAGAATAATATGTAAGTTTTTAAGCATTTAAGGTATTAATTCTGATATAACAAATTCATTCAGCACAACTCTAGGAGACCAAAGATACTCAATGTCATGGTTCTGATAGATGAGATCAGTAAAAAAAAACTCCAAGGCAAAAAAGTTTCCTTAAAGAAGATATTTATTTGGCTACATAGTATCAGCACGATCAAAAGTGAACCCCAAACTGAAGTTCACAACCCTAAGGTTACAATGTTACAAAGTTGAACTTCTCACCCCAGTAATATGTTATAAATCACAATACCCAATTAACTACTTGTGCGGAAGTCTTAGCCCGCCAAAATGCAACCAGCAATGACCTTGGTTCCCACAGAACAATTTATTGTTTTGACTAAGCTAAAACACACATCCCCCCTCCCAATTCTGTGGCAACCGAAAACAAAGGGAAAATGTTTTCAGCCAAATAAGTTTGTAGAGTTGACACTAAGCCAATAATGAACTATAATTAAAATACTGTGAAATATTTAAAAAGCACTCAGAAGTTTCAATTTTATTTTTGGGGAATATTGTTCAGGAGAACAGGCATTATAAATCTCACCTTGGCACCTTTGACACAACCATGACCTGGATGACTGAGAATTTCCAGAGATAGCAATATGATGAACAAAAAGATGGATGGGTGGAGAGCAGAAAGCAAGTGAAGAGGGGGAAAGAGTCTATCATCAAAGTAGCAGCCACCTCCAGTTGATTATTGATTAAAAGTTCAATGAAATTATGCCATTTTCACTACTGAAAGTGTCCTATACAAGGTGGGACAGAAATAAAAAGCAGCTGGGATTCAAATATCACACTAAGCTACAACGTTTTTACCTTAGCCCAATCTGTGAATTTAGGAAACTGGGGCTTAATCAACAATACTTAACTAAAACAAAGCAGCTTTATGTGGTATTTTTTTTCCAGAAAAATAGAAGTTCACTACTGCCCAGAAAGATAGATTTCTGAGTGCCTCAAACCTTTACCAGCTCCAATGCTGCTGCATCCCACCAAACAGCTGATGGACAAACCAAATATTCCTTTGGGCCCCTTATTTTTAATTTATTGTTATGACCTTTTCCACTTTACAAATTGTGCAGGTGTGGTATGAACCCAAGCTGTCTTTCATTAAAAAGCATCTATTCTACAAGATAACATAGCTGCAGAGAGCACCATGCATCTTTCTTCAAAACCGTTCCCCAGTCAATTTGCCTGTTACATTTCTAATTTGCTCTTCATTTTAAGTAGTATTTCTAATCCATTTTAATTAGTATATAATTAGTTTCTTTTGGGTCATAGATGTGTGAATCCTGTCCATGTGAAGTTTTCTGTGCAATTTGAACAACCAGATAACATCCCCATGCCGGCTGGGGAATACCAGAAGTTGAAGTTCACACATCTTAAAGTTGCCAAAGTTGAGAAACACTCAGCACCTGGCTGACTCAATCTCAGTGCAGAAGCTAAGCAGGGTGAGGACTTAACTTGGATGCTATTAGAAAATTTCAGCTATAGGTTATACTGGGAAATCAAAAAGAAACCATGGGAAAGGATAGCAGCAAAGCACTTCTGAACTGTCGTCTGGAAAACTTATCTTAAAGTTGGTGATACTGAGATTAAAGGAAACAAGGAAGAAAAGAATCAAGAGCTGATGTCAGTTCAGTTGAACAGCTTGAATTTTACCAGAGAACACTCAAAACAAAAGTGACTTCAGGACTGATGGAGCTTGATTTTACTCCAGTTTTATGGTATGCATTGTTTAGCTTTGGCTGTCCCAAGTCAAGCTTGTAACTGCAAATGTATAGGTTCAGGCTAGGTGAAACCTGGCTTAATGCCAGCAATTGTGAGAGGGATCTTAGGAGTCCTAGTGGACAATCACTTAAATATAAGCCAACAGTATGCAGCAACAGCCAAAAAAGCCAGTGCAATCCTAGGCTGCATTAATAGAGGGATAGAATCAGGATCATGTGAAGTTCTAGTACTGCTTTACAAAGCCTTAGTAAGACCACACATGGAATACTGCATATTGGCCACCATAATATAAAAAAGATGTTGAGACTCTGGAAAGAGTGCAGAGAAGAGCAACAAAAATGATTAGGGCGCTAGAGGCTAAAACATACGAAGAACAGTTACAGGAATTGGGTATTTCTAGCCCAGGGGTAGGCAACCTTGGCTGTTTTATGACACGTGGACTTCAACTCCCAGAATTCCTGAGCCAGCTTTGCTCCCTAATTCTGGGAGTTGTAGTCCACAAGTCATAGAACAGCCAAGGTTGCCTACCCCTAGTCTAGCCTAATGAAAAGAAGGACTAGGGAAGACATGATAGCAGTGTTCCAATATTTGCTCCTACAAAGACAAGGGGTGTGTGTGTCAAACTATTTTTCAAAGCCCCAAAAGGCAAGATGAGAAACAATAGGTGGAAACTAATCAATAGAGAAGCAACATAGAACTAAGGAGAATTTTCCTAAAGGTGAGAGCAATCAACGAAAGGAATAACTTGCTTTCAGAAGTTGTGGGTGCTCCATTATTGGAGGCTTTCAAAAAGATACTGGACAATCATTTATCTGAAATGGTATAGCGTCTCCTGCTCAAATAGAGGGTTGGATAGAAGACCTCCCAGGCACCTTCCAATTCTATTATTCTATGTTCTATGATAGAAGCTGGTCTTTTTGATATGCCTTAGAACTGAGAGATGTGTGTAAGAATGAAAATTCTCAAATATTTCTAGTCAATCTGCATTTTAAATAAATTAATCCATTTGTGGAGAGTATGAGTAGGTGTGACCTTTAAAAGCCTCATTCCAAAGTTCTACATCTTATTTGGAGAACAGGACAAGTGCTCTTGAGAAAATTCTTGTACTAAAAATCTTAGCAGAAGCAAGTTTAAATAATAAAAAGCTTCTGTTAATAATGGTGTTAACAAGCCAGATCGAGCAGCATGAAAAATGGAGAACTTTCTCCTCCCTGCTACTCCTCCTTCATTTTAGATATACTGATAAAATATCAGTTAACTAATAAGCTTATTAGGAGCCCAGAGGAAAAAGAATGCAAATAAAAAATAATTATGTGCATACCTAAAGGTGCAACTGGTTGAATTAGATGTGCAGATTTTAGAATGAGGTTGCAAATTGCATGACCTGAAAATGGAGACTCTTTTGTAGGGTGGACAAAAAGAGAATGATGGGCCCACAGCTGCCCTGATCAATGTTTTTGTATTAATAAAATGTAAATGGCTGATAACATTTTTTCTGAAAACAAACATGGAATTACAAGAAATCTCCAGCACAATTAGGCTATTTTGCATATTTAGGAAGCTTTGAGTCTTTTTAGATATTCTGACAAAGTAGAATGTCAAAATGACTAGAATCTTAGATCATCCATCTCATTTATTTGACTTTTTAACTCATCTTTATTACTTTGTAAGTAATTTAACACAGGGAACATATCTAACACTCTTTCCCTTCTTATTTTCTCCACAACAACAACCTTATGAGGTGAATTGGGATGACTCACAATCACCCAGGTGGTTTTTCATGCCAAGGAGGGAATAGAACTCAAACTGAGTCTCTTTTACCCAGCAAGCATTTCACAGTAACTTCACTGCCCAAGAAGTTATACTGTATGTTAAATGTCCTCTGTTAAAAACATTGGACACACTAATTAATCAACTTCTTATCCAGAAACACAATTGTTTTTGATAAGAATTTTAGACATTTTTGCAAAGCAGCTTAGAAGTTATACTAATGTGGTATAAAGCAGGCAAGTCTTTCCAAACAATGCCACAACACTTTTCTTTTTAGTGTTTCATGTGTTTATATTTGGTGTTTGATGTCTTAAAACTAGTTTTATATCAAGATTGCAAAAATACTGCTTTGTTTACACCTTGACAAGTTTTGGAATGGAAGATAAAGACCTAACTTCCTAAAATAATTGTTGAAAAGGAAGTTGTAAATGCTGTGAAAATACTGAAAACTAATAAGGCTGCATGCATAAGATGATGCAACTGAAGAAGAATTAAAATGTGGATGTGGTTTGCTTAGGGAATAATAGCTGGGTATCTTCTTTAATATATGCCCTATAATAAGCCATGCTTGATTAGTGGAAGAGTGCCTTTCCTGTTTATTAATACACAACAAAAAAATTTCAACAGTGAATTCAAAAACCACAGGGATGATGTTAGCTGATTAAGAATGTCTTGAAGTTTGGCAGAATCCTAACTGAAAAGGGAAAAGAGAAAATTTGAGAAGTGCAGTGTGGGAAGGATGTGCAGACCACTTTCCTGTCTTCTGCAGGTCCTTGAAAAAGGTATGTATGTGAGAATGAGAGTTTTCTGTGCTTTGACTGATTTAGAGAAAATCTGTATACTAATGAAGCTTGAATTATTGAATATTTTGTGAGAAGGTAAACTGAAGTTTGGGAGTAGAAAGGTAAAGCATATATGAAAATAATGGGAATGTTTAAGGGATACTTCATTAAGCAGAGAACGAGACAATGATAAATGATATCCCTTTATGGACAAGGAAAGCTGGTAGCAAATGCCATTCATTCCTCACACCTGCTTCGAAAAGTAGAAACACAGATTCTACTCATGGATATTGTCAATGCTGCTAACATCGAATGTTCTTGCTTTGACAAAAGATGAAGAAGCAGCTATTTCATATGTTAAACTTGTGTGTTAAAGTTAGAATTAGTTATTGCTGGGAGGGAGGAGGAAGAATGTCTCTCAAGGCCGTTATGAAATAAGAGAAGATAAGAATTTGGCGGGTTGTCTAACAGAAGGGAAAACTGACCCTTCAAATTAATTGGAGAATGTGATTTATGACAGCAATGAAAAGGAGAAGAATTGAACTTAACATATTGTGCTAAGGGGGAGGGGAATTCAGACTCCAACTTCTTCTAGCAAGGATTGCCGATGTTATAGGGCTAATAAAAGACTTTTTTAAGATAAACAATGCCTCAGAGTCCTTTGAAAAGCTCATTCCGTCGGAAACGTGACAGACATTACTGGCACAACATTTGAATCATATAGACAATGTAATAGAAAATAGAAGAGGAAGAAATGCAAACAAGCCAGATAAGATACTTCTTGGTCTAGTTTGTGGAGCAGAATCAAATTATTGGTGTCAATTACATCAGTGGGCCCCAACCTTTTGGGCACCAAGGACTGGTTCTGTGGAGACAGATTTTTCCATGGATTGGAGCGGGTATAGTTTCATGTGCTGCCTGGGAACCAGTTGTTGGGGACCCCTGAGTTATATGGATGAAATTTAGAAAGTGAAAGTTAAATAAAAAGGCAGCCTGGAAAAAGTTGACCAGAAAGATATGCAGTACAAATTGAAAGAATAGATTTGGTACATTTCATTTATGTAAAAGAGAACTGAGGAGCTCTGGGAGTAAATAAGAGTTAGTATGAAAACAGAAATGGAAAAAAAAATATTTCCAAGTGTTCATAGAGAAAAAGATCCAAGTGGTTTTGAGAACCTGGAAATATGACAGTTAAAAAAAGATGGAGGTTGAAAGTTCTGGGCAACAAATACATATGTAGTTTTTTCAAAATCAAGCAAAAAAAAAGACAAAGAAACATATTTCTATCAAAGATGTCAAGGACTGTATGGTAGAAAATAACAAGAAAAAAAAGAAAACAAGATGTTTTTAAGAAGATAGAGAAGTCATAGAAAAATGTACAGCTACAGTAGGAATATTGAAGGGTAACCGTGAAAGAAAGCTAACTAACTAAATTATGTGAAAGGAAGATGGAAAGAGTTTGCTGAAAGCTCTTTACAAACAAGATTGTAACATAACAACATTGCAAAAACACCTATATACTTAAGGAGAAACTCCACTGTAAAATGAAATTTGAGAAGCATTCAACAGTTGTCAAATGCGTCAGGATACCTAAAATGAAGAGGGGGGAAAATAGGACAATTTGCAAATTCTATAGCAATGATTCTCTACTTTGCTTAGGATGTTGCAAAGAAGAACAAAACCATACATGGACAGAGAAATTTTAAATGAACAGACAGATTTTGAGCTGAGAAAAGAGAATTTGAAGGACTATAGCAAAGGAAAGAAGTAGAAAGAAGAGGATGGCCATTATCTTCCTGTCTGCCTCACCCTACCCCCTTTTTTCCTCATACCTGTCCCAGACTTCTCAAACTGTACCACTTCGGCAGAACCAGTAGCTATTTTTTTGTTGCCCAGGCCCAGAATGAACTTCCAGAAGTGGCATCCACACATAGAACCGATTGTTCACATATTTGAATCCCACCACTGAATAAACTGTACATTACTGTACACTGCCCAAAGTCCATCTGCGAGTTCCAAAATGTGCTAATAAACAAATGAATAAATAAACAAAATGACTGCTTTTGCTACGTTAAGGATAGATCAGAAATCTGTTCCCAAGAATCCTGCCTTTGACACATTGCCTGTGAAATCAGAGCAGGGAGGAGGCCTGTCACAAAGAGAGCCTGAGAGGTGATGAATGGCATTCCTACTTCAATCCTGCCCTGCTAATCTGTCACAGGCATGGCCCGTGAAAATGTCTATTTACAAGATCACTTCAGATCTCAGGATTATGTTGAATTCAGTTGAACAAGCCTAGAAGTGCACAAAGCTTCCAGGCTGGGACGTTGGATGAGCCTGATCACATGGCTGTAAGATGAAAGTTTTGGCAGAGACCCAGCTGCATTGTATTAATGTCCTTGTGATGTTGGGGCTGGCCTGGGTTTTGTTGTTATGCATTTAATCTACTATTAGCTGCCCAGAGCAGCAGAAGTTGCCAAATAAATTGTTTAAGTAATGGAAATAAATTAATTTACAGTATTTGGGACTAGAGCTATCCTAACGATTTCCATTGAGCTTCATGTGTGTTTGGTTCATAGCAAAATCTATAAATACAGCTTTTATCATGTTCATTTCAGCCCAAATTTTAATCTGATCCTACCCAGATTGACCTGGATTCAGATCTATGAAGCTGAATTTAAAGTAAAGCAATTTACGATTGCAATATAACTTTATACCTTTCAACATACACTAACCATCATCTTTTAGTAATGTTTAGGGTTTTTTAAAACTGTACCCAGCCTTCTTTCCTGAATATTGAAAGGAGGCTACATCCCTTACGGCAAGTGATTTACATTGCAAACTCCATATACTCACATACACACACACACCACACTTTTACTTTCAAGTCTCCCAATCTATTTGCATAATTGGGGCTTCTGCAGAGAGTGAAAACTAAAAAAATGTTTATATGTACTTCTAAGCAGTTCTTCTGAATCTCCATACAACTGACATTCTGGAAGATTTCAATGCAGCTGACATGAAAAACATTTCTCTTTACAAGCCGGGAATTAAGCTCCAAAGGAGGCTTGACGCTTCTAAATTAATCCCCAAAGTGCCAGAGAAGGAGCTGAAAATTTCAGCCTAAATATCAGCCAAAAGAAGTGTTATAAATTATGTTTGATGTGTTGATCCTAGGAGGTGGAGGGAAAAGGCCATAAATGCATTTCATGTGAATATATTGAGATATAAAATACCTCCATTTTATGCCAGGAACCCACAACCCCAGAGCAGGGCAGTCCAAATCAATGAGCTAGTAGTTTCCTGGAAACAGAGGCTTTATTTTCTGTCATCAATCAAGTTGTTTCTTATTAACATATTTTCTATTCCAGCTGCATATGTAATTTCCACAGCCACAGGAAGGGGTTCCCTTTGAGCTTTGTACTTTGATCTGAGAACTTGAGGTCATCAGGCTCCATAACATTCATCTGACCTTCAAATGAAATGTTTTATAACCCCTTCATTAGCCATGAAGTCTTCCCCCCCTGCAATTCAAAAATGTGACAAGATCAGGACAAACAAAAATTAAATGTCAGTCTTCCTGATGAAGCATCATTATGCAAAACAGCTAGACTCCATTCAGACCAAAGATAGCTATCCTTGTTCTGCTCTGATAACTTTACAATTATTAAATTGATAGCAAATGAATAAAAAGTCATTTGCTTTGCGTAAAATTTTCATAAAAAGCAAATGATATAACTCCTAATCATATTTTCTGAAGTAACACAATTCTCCCTGAAACACTTGAAAAAAATGTTACAGAGACAAAGAGAGTTCTTCTCTGAGAAGGATGGGTGGTTCAGAAATATGAAAAATAAAACAAAAAAAATGCAAGAGCAACTTTCGTTGTCAGTTAAAGCTTATTAGGACAGATTAAAGCAGGGGTGTCAAACTCGCCACATCTTGTGATGGTGTCCCAACGTATTGTGACTTTTTTCCCCCTTGCTGGAGCTGCGTTAGGTGTAGCTTCTGCATGATGCATCCAGCCCACTGGCCAGCAGTTTGACACCCCTGGATTAAAGGGACAGCTGCTGGTATATTTACATTCAAGTGGAATTCTATTTCAGACTTTCCAGCCAAATACATAGAGGTCAGCAACCCTGGAATCCCTTCTCAATGCATTTCAAGCCCTTACCTGAAGCAAAGTTATTATCTTGGACTTATTTATACTCCATTCTTTATCCACAGAGCACAGGATGATGGGGTTGGTTCACGGTGGCCAAGGTAGGGACAAGAGGGAAGAAATGACAAAATGGATGTGACAATACTGTGACAAATGTAGTTGCATCAGATAGCAGGAAGCAGGAGGCATTTGTATGAAGATATTTCATGTGCGTCATCATTGTGATTTGCTATGGACAGGGCTGCTTTGTTTCTCTCTCCAAAATTACTGTATTAAAAGCCCAGAGAAGCAAATTGGTCAGAAACCCAGTGCCTGGACCAACAAATGTTGATTATTAAGACTTGGACTTTTGGTATTTCTTCCCAAATTGGTAGAAATACCAAAAGTCCAAGTCTTAATAATACCAATTTGGGGAATTCCCGGACACGCGATAGAAGGCGTATCTATGGGAGTGAGTTTGGATATGTTTTCCTATAAGGAATTACTTAGATTGGAAGGGAATAACTGGCAACGTAAATCATTACATGAGTTAAAACAAGAAAACATAAGTTACTCTTGGTTTCAATATAGCCAATTGAAAGCTAGGTGGAAGCTGGATCAGAAGGTTGGCATCACAACTACAGATGAGAACTTAGTAAAACAAATTAGAGATTTAAATCATGCACATATAAAGAGGATATATAATGTTTTAATTGAATTGGATTCGGAAACGGAATTACTTAAAGATTGTATGATAAAGTGGGCACAAAATATCCAGGAACCAATTCCGTTGGATATTTGGGAGGTAATCTGGGTTAGAAATGTTAAATTTACAGAGGCTCAAAATTTAAGAGAAAAAATTTATAAAATGTTTTATAGATGGCATTTGGATCCCAAAAATGTTATATACTCAGCAAAGACACACACACACTCCCCTCAAAACTATAAGGAATCCCCGGCAGCCGTTGACAGCCGTCAAAAGGCTGCCGCGGCATTCCCCCCCACAGACGCGGCAAGCGGCCGATTCTGACAGCTGTCAAACTGCCGCGCATGCGCAGTACACTGACAGCTGTCAAACCGGCCGATTCTGACAGCTGTCAAACTGCCGCGCATGCGCAGTACACTGACAGCTGTCAAACTAAGCCAGCCGCGCATGCGCAGTTCAGCCGGAGCTGTCAAAACTGCCAGCTGGCCCGGCAACAAGCCGCTGTCAGCCGCGCCTACCTTTAGCCGGTCTCCTCCTTATTGGACGTTCTTGTTAGGCAGGAGAACCCCGCCTGTTTATTGGTTGTAAACAATATTGTTGACATTCCTGTTTGCTATAAGTACGGGGGATTCCCGGCAGGGCTTTGCCCGGGACCTCTGCCCAATAAATGTTTTGTTTGGACTGTGCCTACTGTCTCCTGTCGTCCCTCAAGACAGTCCACCTGGCGACGAGGATGGGATACGGGTCTGCTTGTTAGCTGAAGTCACTAGCTGAAGCCACAAGGGAAGGAGGGAAGCCGTCCCACCAGCTGACACCGCTGAAGTCACTTGCTGGTCGGGAGAGCCCTCCACGTACACCACCCTAAGCAGACCCGCGGACCTGACAGTATGGCCAATCTTGGGCATGTCCGAGAATTCGATGTCTCCCAGCCCGAGGGCTGGGAATCACATCTCGGGCAAGTGGAGGGGTACCTCCTCGTCAATAACATTGTTGAGGATCGCCCCAAAGCCGCGGCGCTCCTCTGCCTCAGCGGCCCGGCGGTCTATGATGTCGCCGTAGGGCTCTGCGACCCTGATCCAGTGGCTACTGTGCCGTACGCCGAGCTAGTCGACCGCCTAAATCGACACTTCTCGCCGAGACGGTCCGAGTTGTACTGGCGCCTGAACTTCGCCCGCCAGTACCAACGACCAGGCGAGCCGGCCAAATCGTTCATAGCGTCGGTCCGACAAGCGGCCCAACGCTGCCATTTTCCGGACCTCGAGGACTGCATAAGGGACCAGGTCATCGTCGGTCTGAGGAACCTGAAGCTTCAGAAGAAACTCGTCACTAAGCCGACGATGGACCTGGCCGAATTAACGATTGAAATTATGGCGTACGAAGATAGCCATCGGGAAGACGCGCTGCCAGCGGGGAATCCCTTCACAGGGTCAGTCCACCACGACTGCCCTAGAAATTCCGACCCAGGAACAGCCGAGCAGAAGACCGAAGTGGACGCCATCTGTCCGAGACCCGCCAACCCCCAGGCTCGCCGTGAGGGTGACAAAAGACCAGATCGCCCGGCCGGAGGCTCAAGGGAGACCACCAACCGCCCCAAGTGCGCCAGCTGTGGTGGCAATCATGCCAGGGCATCATGCAAATTTCGCAATGCCAAGTGCCATGGCTGCGGCAAAACCGGCCACATTCGCTCCGCCTGCCGCAGCACCGGCCACGAGACCCTTCACGACCTGGAGGCTGCCCCGGAAGGTAATATTCCCTCCCCCAAATTGCCAGGGAAGTCCCTATGGTCATCTGTCATGACCACTAGCACGGACCAGGGGCTCTTAACCACCAGCTATATCCGCCCCAAAATTAAAATTCAGGTCCGGATACAGGGAATCCCCTGTGAGATGGAGGTGGACTCTGGGTCCTCAGTCTCCATTCTTTCCTGGGACACTCTACAAGGAATCGCGCATCAGTGCAGACGCCGGTTCCCTATTACCCCCTCGAAAATTCTGCTAGCCGATTTCCAGGGCGCCCCTATCAAATTAAAAGGGGAAACTAGGCTCTCCATTAACTATCAGCAATTTCAGGGAGAACTAACAGCCCAGATCGCAGCAGGTAAACGAGCCAGCCTCATTGGCCTTGAAAGGTTCGAACCCCTGGGGATAAAAATTATGGGCGTGAACCACTCTCAGCCTCACCAATTACAAGCCGTCTGCCAACAATACGCAGACATTTTTGACGGGTCACTGGGGAAATTCAATGGCCCCCCATTGACCTAAAACTAAACCCAGAGGTCCTGCCCATCAGGATTAAGGCGAGAAGAGTCCCTTTCGCTCTCAAATCTAAGATAGAAGCAGAGCTTGACAGGCTAATCGGACTGGGAGTCATAGAACCCACGGAAGGGGGCACTTGGGAAACCCCCATAGTCACCTCTGTCAAGCCTAATGGGGAGGTCCGCCTCTGCACGGACTACAAAGCCACCCTGAATCGTGCTTTGAACCCCCACGCCTACCCAGTCCCAGCTGTCAGGGACGTGCTCTCCTCTATTCAGGCAGGCACTATATTTGCCAAACTAGACTTAGCCCATGCATTTTTGCAGCTACCAGTCTCAGAGCAAACGGCTAATGCCCAGACCATAGTCACCCACCGCAGAGCATTCAGGGTGAACCGCCTGCAGTTCGGGATCGCAGTAGCACCTGGAATATTCCAGGAAACCATTAAAGGAATCCCTGGGGTCTGCCCTTACTTCGATGCCATGAACTGTCAGCCCACCTTGGCTGCATCCTCTGGGGCAGCCGTGTCATCATACCCACCCTGCACAGACAACAAGCTCTAACCTCCCTCCACGACGGCCACCCCGGTGTGGTCAAGATGAAATTCCTCGCCCGCAGTTACTTATGGTGGCCGGGGCTGAATGCAGACATCGAAAACTTTGTAGCTACCTGCAACATGTGCCAGTAGACCAGGCCACCCCTCCCACACGCCCCTGTCCATAAGTGGGAGGTGACTAAGAACCCCTGGTCCAGAATTCATATTGATTACGCCGGCCCCTTCCAAGGGCAAAATTTTCTTATAATAGTGGATAGTTTTTCAAAATGGCTCAAGGTCCTCCCGGTAGCCAGCACAACCTCAGCAGCCACAATCGGGATTGAGGAGGGTATTTGCCACCCACGGGTTGCCTGATGTCATTGTATCCGACAACGGCCCCCAATTTACCTCTCATGACTTCCAGATTTTCACCAGGGCCAACTTGATTAGGCACGCCACCTCCTCGCCCTTTCACCCCTCCACGAACGGTCTCGCAGAGGCCATGGTGAAGGCGACTAAAGAAGCCCTAAAGAAAATCATCTCCGGCAACTGGCACTGCAGACTGGCGAAATACCTCCTGGCCCAACACTCCACGCCTTGCACCACCACCGGCAAGTCTCTGGCCGAGCTCCGTTGGGGGCGCCGCCTGGTCACCAAACTGGACCGTTTGCACCCCGACAGGGCAGCCGCCGAACCAATACACGCGCCAACTGTCAAAGTCTTCCCTCCCGGCCAGCCCATCTGGGCAAAGAACTTTGGGGCCAGCGACAAGTGGCTACAAGGCGTGATCTCCGACCAGACTGGCCCAGTCTCCTACCTCGTCAACATAGGAGACGGAAGGCTCATCAGGCGACACGCCGACCAACTGAGATCACGGGTGCCACAGAACTACAGTTCCCGAGCTCAACCGGGCACGCAAATTTCCCCAGCGGCGCCACCAACGCCACCTAGCCCAGCACCACACGTCCCAGACATCGCCGACAACCCCCAACCTCCAAGCCCCGAAACTTTCCCCGCCGAGGAAAGGGAAGACCAGCCCAGCACAAGCCAGCCCAGCCCAACCCTTCGCCGCTCCACCAGACTGCGAAAAGCCCCTTCGTACTTGGCGGACTATGAATGGGCCGGCAGCAGAAACAACAGAGCCGACCCCAGCTGAACTTCCAGGGGCAAGGGGGGAAGGGGTGTTATATACTCAGCAAAGACACCCACACACTCCCCTCAAAACTATAAGGAATCCCCGGCAGCCGTTGACAGCCGTCAAAAGGCTGCCGCGGCATTCCCCCCCCACAGACGCGGCAAGCGGCCGATTCTGACAGCTGTCAAACTGCCGCGCATGCGCAGTACACTGACAGCTGTCAAACTAAGCCAGCCGCGCATGCGCAGTTCAGTCGGAGCTGTCAAAACTGCCAGCTGGCCCGGCAACAAGCCGCTGTCAGCCGCGCCTACCTTTAGCTGGTCTCCTCCTTATTGGACGTTCTTGTTAGGCAGGAGAACCCCGCCTGTTTATTGGTTGTAAACAATATTGTTGACGTTCCTGTTTGCTATAAATACGGGGGATTCCCGGCGGGGCTTTGCCCGGGACCTCTGCCCAATAAATGTTTTGTTTGGACCGTGCCTACTGTCTCCTGTCGTCCCTCAAGACAGTCCAAAAAAGTTGTCTAACATGTATCCTAACCTACAGTCTGAATGCTGGAGATGTGGTAGTTTAGATGCCACCTACTTTCATATGTGGTGGACTTGCAGAAATATAAAAGCTTTTTGGATTAAAATTTGGTGGAACATTCAAAAGATTTTTAAGAGAAAGATAAAGTTTTCTCCACAATTGTTTTTATTGGGTATTGTTGTAGATTGTGATACTAAAGAAACAAATCTGATGTTGAATTTGATAACAGCAGCACGGTTACTGGTGGGACAATATTGGAAGAAGGATAGTTTGCCTACTATAGAAGAATGGGTACTTAAAGTATTGAATCTTGCAGAAATGTCTAAGATTTCTGCTTCTTTGAAGGATCATTCACAAGAAAGATATATTTCAGTTTGGAGAAGATGGATAGATTATATTCAGAATAAATATGGGACTAAAAAGTTCCATTTAGCTTATGAGTAGATTTTAGAGGGATATTGTTATTAATTTTAGTATTAGTATTGATTATATTTTTGTTTACATTATTATTATTATTATGTTTTTAATAATTTGAATGTATCTATGTTAAAGGGGTGTTAAAGCACATTATGAATTTGGTTAATTTTATAATGGATAATTTTAGTTAGAATATGATTATTATATCTATAACCCTGTATTCAGCTCTGGGAAGTGGGGGGGGAAAGGGGGGTGGTTTGGGGTGGGTGGGTTTTGGGGATATGTATTGTAAAATTTTGTTTTAAAACTCTTTAATAAAAAAAGAAACTGCCAAAAAAAGAAAAAAGAAAATAAAAGAAGAAAAAAAAGTACGAAAAAATAGACTTGGACTTTTATGAGTCCTACTATCCTCAGCAATAGGCCTTCAATGACTTTCCACAAAACCGCTCAATATTATGATTAGGCCACCCCACTCCCAGTCAAACTACAAGGTCAGGACATGACAAAAGACAGATTCCATTTTACAGCCTGGGAAGAACAGATATTAAGAATAATGAGAGACTCTGAATAGCTCACTCGGAGGTTTCTTTGTGTATTTTAATTAAGCTGAGGGCCTCATGTGACCTCTTGGGCAGGAACAGACCTCCAAAGTTAGCAAAGTGTTCAAGAGGTTTTCAGCTGCAACCTAGGCATCCCTTCAAACACGAGCTCAGGCCATTTCTGGAGAGCCAGTCTCTCAATCACCCCCAACCTTTCTGATTCCGTGATTCTAGTTGATAATTGAGCTAGTTACTCTATTTCCACATGTATTACACTATCCATTCTTTCTGGTATGTTTGTTTATTCAAAGTCTGGGTGACTCTGGGCATCTTACATTATTTAAAATATTGTAAAAATGTGACTGCCTGAACCAACAATAGCAACAGTCAAAAAATATTTGACAGGCACCCCACAAAACCCTCATCCTAGTCAGGAGAGCATATTTGCGATTTTTATTTTCCAACATTCTTTAATGGTTATAGGTTTTCTCACCCATTAGCTGGACTTTCCAAGGCCAGACTTCAGGCTGACTTGGCTCACCATGCAGTACTCTGTTGCGATCAGTTCACAGTCCATTTCAAATTTGCTTGCATTTACAGCATTTCAAATTAGTTACCTCTTAGATCCTGTTGGTACTTTAGAGGCACCATCTGGCACAATTTTTATGCGAGCACTGATGATGTTATCTAATTGTGTAATGAAATGTATGCAAGCAAACAACCAAGCTCAGGGAGGAGCACCAAGGACTCCACAATTTATGGGATCACTTTCAGTTATTTCAGCCTGATGAATTGGATGAAATGTTTTATGTGTGTTAGGGTAAAATCCCTTTGCTCTAGAGCAGGGGTAGGCAACCTCAGCTCTTTTATGACTCATGGACTTCAACTCCCAGAATTCCTCAGTCAGCATGAGGAATGCTGGGAGTTGAAGTCCATGAGTCATAAAAGAGCCGAGGTTGCCTACCCCTGATCTAGAGCATGGGTGTCAAACTTGTGATGTCACGTGATGTGTCGCGACATATCATTACTTTTTTCCCATTGTCAGAAATGGGGTGGGTACGGTTTTGGTGTGACGTGTCCGGCCCACGGGCCAGCAGTTTGACATCCCTGCTCTAGAGCCTTGCCTACTCTTGCCAATAGGATCCAGGATGGGGCTCTGCTGCATTAGAATTAGTAGAAGCAAAACAAGATCAGATAGGGGAAAGGTTTTTTTTCAACCTAAATTTCAAGTTATATTCTTCCTGATCAAGAAGTGAGGTGAGTGAAACAAGAGTGAGGTGTACATATACGAACTATGTAAAATATTATTTAGCCTGACATGCTAATAATGTTGCAAAGCCAGATTGTCAGCTCTTGACCATATCGGGACTACATTGATTTTGGCACATGCTCGATAAATATAGCCTAACCAAACCTCTATCTTTCCCATGCCAAAGAAAAGTGTGGGTGTGCCTTTGGAGAGCAGCCAGAATTTGGACGCTAAAATTAGGCAACACTGTTCTCCTAACTTTGATTTAATGTTATAATTTTATAATGTTTTATAATAGGGGAAGCCTGGGGAAAGAGTATATCCTAATTATCTATTTGCCTCATGATAAGATATAAGATCACCGTTTCTTCAGAAGGTACGTTGTGGGTAATCTTTTTTCATATCTATTGACTCTATATAAGCTTGGTCATTGTATGTTTTTTTTATGCAGTCTGGAATCTCAATACCTCAGAATTGTTATCAGCTAAGAACAAATCAGCATTATCTTGTGACCCAACAGAAATTTATGTTTTCCTTTACACAGAGGTTCTTGTAAGGTGTTGTTTTGTCTTCCCCATCATTAATATTTTGCAGACAAGTGTTTTGAGTTAAAAAGTTTATTCATTTTATACCTTGTGAGATTGATCTTGTCACGAGCCTCAAAAATGTAGGACGCAATAGAAATTATTTTATTTGTTTAGAAAATTTGTGCAGCTGTCCAATTCTCTCATGGTGACCCTGAGTAGCTTGTCAAAATAAGTTACTACATGTTATCATCATTTTCCCCTTTTACTTGCCAGTACAATGGAAAAATTCTAAGAGTCCTCTCTTTTCATATGCCAAGATTAGAGTTGCTGGTGGCAATTAATAACTACTAATTTACAACAGCAAAGTAGGAAGGTTGGTTCAAGGTGTTAAGAATCAAGGGTCTGTAATCTGTGCTCTTCAGGCAGAAATTAGGTGTCCAGTTCAGCCCTTCTACCCTATTGAGCCTCCGTGCTATCAGCCCCCTCTACCACAAAGATCCTGCAGGAGAAGGGCAGTGTGGACAACCATGGGATCTGGCAGGGTGAGATCTGTGAACCATAAACCCAAAGCTTTCGCTGTGTCCCTGCACAACAGATACAGTGCCCTTTCTGACCTTAATAAGGACATTAAGGAGACAGGTAAAGGTATCTGTGATAATAACTCAAATAAGCAGGGGATCGTGGTCCAAGATGAAAAACTTGTTTTCGACAGGGAGAAGTGTGAATCTGGTATTACACACCAGTCATGCAAGAACAGAAATGCATCCAAAAAGAGAAGCCACCTTCTGATTGGTGATTTTATTTATTTATTTATTTATTTATTTATTTATTTATTTATTTATTTATTTATTGGACTTATATCCCGCCCTATCTCCCGAAGGACTCAGGGCGGCTAACAACAATAATATACAATAAATACAGAAATTAAGATAAAATTAAAATTAAAGGCCTCTGTGCAATAAATTTAAATTAAAAATTAAAAATAAATTAAAAATTAAAAATAAATTAAAAATTGTAAACATAATTAAAATCCCTGTCAGTCCAGGTCAGCCAGGTGAAAAAAAGGAGTGTTTTGAGGCGAAAGGACTGGAGATCTTGGGCCATCCGAAGCTCAGGGGGGAGCTGATTCCACAGGGCTGGCACTCCCACAGAGAAGTCCCTCCCCCTGGGGTTCGCCAGCCAACATTGTCTAGCCGATGGTACCCTGAGGAGGCCTTCTCTGTGTGAGCGTACTGGGCGATGGGAATTCGTTCCTGGTAGCAGATGGTCCTGCAAGTATCCCGGGCCTAAGCCATGTAGGGCTTTAAAGGTAAGTACCAGCACCTTAAATCTCACCCGGAGGGCAACCGGTAACCAATGCAGCTCATGGAGCAGAGGTGTTATATGGGAGTATCGGGGAGCTCCCATCACTACCCGTGCAGCCGCATTTTGCACCAGCTGAAGCCTCCGGGTGGTTTTCAAGGGCAGCCCCATGTAGAGAGCATTGCAGTAGTCTATACGGGAGGTAACAAGTGCGTGGGTGACTGTACGTAGGGCATCTCAGTCCAGAAAGGGGCGTAATTGGTGTACCAGGCGAATCTGGGCAAATGCCCCCCTAGCCACGACTCCAATATGATCTTCAAAACCGAGTATAAGGGATGTAAATTTAGGACACAGAGGTTTTGAAAGAGGTCAGGTGTCTTCCAGGTGCTACTGCCTGTAGGGACAAGAAGTGTATTTCTAAAATAATCAAGAATGCCAGCAAGGACTGTGATGTGGAGGCTATTGTACATCTTGGCACTAACAATCTGTCCCAAAAAGATGTACTCTCTGTGCAGAATGATTTCCAGAGCTTGGGGCAGGAACTCAGCAGAATAGGCTGTAGGCTCACTTTTTCAGAGGTTTTACCAGTGTATAAGGAGCAAAATGGAAAAGGCCAGCGTATAGCAGAATTTAATATGTGGCTAAAGGAGTGGTGTAAAGGAGAAGGCTTTGGTTATATTAGTCATGATGTCTGTAGCTGGTCCAATGAAAAAAATGTATAAAAGAGATGGTCTGCATCCATCCAAGAAAGGGACTGAGTTACTTGGCAATAAAATCACAGCTTTTTTGGAAGAACATTTAAACTAAATAATGGGGATAGTGAGTTAATTGATATAGAAGATCACTGTCCCCAGAAATCTAAGAAAATAGGGGAAGCCAGGCACCACACAAGTTATGCAGCAAGTAAACACAGGGTCAGTCATAAAGGACTCAAATATCTATACACCAATGCACAGAGTATGAACAGTAAGCAGGGTGAACTAGAAATTCAGGTAAATGAGGGCAGATATGATATTGTTGCCATTACGGAAACATGGTGGGACGAAACCTACAAATGGAACACACAGCTAGAGGGATTTAAACTACAGTATTTAAAAGAAACAGACTAAACAAAAGAGGAGTAGTAGTTGCTCTATATATAAGAAATAACTTTATCTCTACAGAAATAGAGCACAACAATGACGAAAACTGTAAACCTGAAAGCATTTGGGTCAATATACAAGGGGAAAAAATGACATTGCCACAGGTGTATACTATAGGCCGCCCAACCAAGCAGAGGAAATAGATGAACTTTTTGCTAGTCAGCTAACTAAGGTATGTAAGAAGCACATCACAATAGTAATGGGGGACTTTAATTACCCTGATATCAACTGGGAGACAAACTCTGCACCAAGTGGAAGATCAAACAGATTCTTGTCAAACCTAGCAGACAACTTTCTCTCCCAAAAAGTAGAGAAGGGAACTAGGGGATTAGCCATATTGGATTTAATTGTCACAAACAGAGATGAAATGATAGAAGGTGTCGAAGCCACAGGAACCTTGGGGGGAAGTGATCATGCAATATTGGAATTCAACATTCTGGAGGCACAAGCAATAGAACACAGCCAAACTAGAGTCTTGGACTTTAAAAGAGCTAATTTCAATAAACTTAGAGAGACCATGGGAAGAATTCCATGGATGAGAATCCTAAAGGGGAAAACAATTCAAGAAGCTTGGGAAATTTTGAAAAGTGAGATAATAAAGGCCCAGTCTAGTACAATACCAACAAAGAAGAAAAATAACAGCTCTCAAAAGAAACCAGCATGGCTGCATAAAGAACTCTCTGATAAATTGAAAGATAAAAAGGACAAGTATAAGAACTGGAAAGAGGGGCACATAACTAAGTCAGAATATCAGCAAATAGCCCGTGCCTGCAAAGATGAAGTGAGGAAAGCTAAGGCTCAAAATGAACTAAGGCCTGCGACCAAAGTCAAAAATAACAAAAAATGCTTCTTTCAACATATAAAAAACAAGAAAAAAGTTAAAGAAATGATTGGTCCATTAGTGGGGGAAAGTGGCAAGAAGGTGACAAGCAATAGGAACAAAGCAGAACTATTTAATTCGTTTTTTGCATCTGTCTTTACACAAAGGGGAAAAACATTCCAACCTACCCAAACCAGTACCATAAAAAACAGAATAGAAACGCAAGTTAAGATAGGAAAGAAAATGGTAAGTGAGCACCTGTCCAGCCTAGACGAGTTCAAATCACCAGGACCAGATGGATTACACCCCAAGGTTCTCAAGGAACTGGCAGACGTGATCTCAGAACACAGAACTATATTTTTCAAAGATCCTGGAGCACTGGGGAACTACCAGAGGACTGGAAGAGAGCTGATGTAGTTCCCATCTTCAAAAAAGGGAAAAAATAGATCCAGGAAACTACAAACCTATCAGCCTGACCTCAATACCTGGGAAGATTCTGGAAAAGATAATCAAACAACAAATCAGCGAACACCTTGATGCAAACAAAGTCATCACTAAAAGTCAACATGGGTTTGTCAAAAACAGATCATGCCAGAGAAATCTTATTACATTCTTTGACCAAGTGACAAAACTAGTGGACCAGAGGAATGCTGTAGATATAATTTACTTGGACTTCAGTAAGGCATTTGATAAAGTAGATCACAACCTACTACTTGATAAGATAGAAAAATGTGGGTTAGATAGCATTACCACCAGATGGATTCGTAGCTGGCTGACAGGCCGTACTCAGCGTGTGGTCCTCAATGGAACCGCATCTACATGGAAGGAAGTGTGTAGTGGGGTGCCCCAGGGCTCTGTTCTGGGCCCAGTGCTCTTCAATATCTTCATTAATGATTTGGATGAGGGGATAGATGGGGAACTCATCAAATTTGCAGACGACACCAAGCTGGCAGGAATAGCCAATACTCCGGAAGATAGGCTTAAGATACAGAAGGATCTGGACAGACTCGAACACTGGGCACTATCTAACAAAATGAAATTCAATGGTGAAAAAAGTAAGGTTCTACATTTAGGCAGGAAAAATCAAATGCACAGGTATAGTATAGGTGGTACCTTGCTCAATAGTAGTAACTGTGAGAGGGATCTCGGAGTCTTAGTAGACAATCACTTCAATATGAGCCAGCAGTGTGCTGCAGCTGCCAAAAAAGCCAACACAGTGCTAGGCTGCATTAACAGAGGGATAGAATCGAGATCAAGTGAAGTACTAATACCACTTTACAATGCTTTGGTAAGGCCACACCTGGAATACTGCATCCAGTTTTGGTCACCACAATGTAAAAAAGATGTCAAGACTCTAGAAAGGGTACAGAGAAGAGCAACAAAGATGATTAGGGGGCTGGAGGCTAAAACATATAGGGAACGGTTGCTGGAATTGGGTATGTGTAGTTTAATGAAGAGAAGGGTGAGGGGTGACATGATAGCAGTGTTCCAATATCTCAGGGGCTACCACAAAGAAGACGGAGTCAAGCTATTCTCCCAAGCACCTGAAAGCAGGACAAGAAGCAATGGATGGAAACTAGTCAAGGAGAGAAGCAACCTAGAACTAAGGAGAAACTTCCTGACAGTTAGAACAATTAATCAGTGGAACAACCTGCCTCCAGAGGTGGTGAATGCTCCAACACTGGAGGTTTTTAAGAAGAGACTGGACAGCCATTTGCCTGAAATGATATAAGGTTTCCTGCCTGAGCAGGGGGTTGGACTAGATGACCTCCAAGGTCCCTTCCAACGTTGTTATTTTTATTATTATTATTATTATTATTATTATTATTATTATTATTATTATTATTATTATTATTATTATTATTATTATTATTATTACCCTTTTTTGGGAGATGAAGTTTGAGAACTCCACTTCTTCACCCTACCAGGCCATTGCAAATAATAACAACTAACTGCAAGACAAATGCCAACAGTTAAGTCATCATGGATACAAATACCTTCCTTTATCTTGATCTAAAAAGAGAGGCTTTCATTTCAAAGCAGGAAACCTTTTCATTGAATGATTAAGCTAAATAAACCATCAAGATTAATTATCTTGTCTTTATCAGCATTTAATGTATATCAAAATGGTTCTCCAGTCTGATCTTCTAGCATTACAGTTGTTAACATATGGCAGGAACAGCTGCAGAAATGACCAAAAACATTTACACACAATTAAAAAGTTTAATCACATAAATGTGTGTAGCCTTATATTTTAAAGTAGACAGCGTTAAAATGCAGAAATCAGTTTCTACATTCTACACATTACTTGGCAAAATATTTTGTGGCACAAGCAAAGAATGCTACCGGTAGTTGAAGTAATCAATTGTAAATATTTAAAACAACTGTTCCAGTTTCTATTGTGAATTTCAGCCTAATCTTCTTCAGTGGCATAAATGTAAACAGTGGCAAATCACTAGGTCCTGAAATTTCATGAGAAGGGGGAGGGAGGGAGGGAGGAGGAGGAGAATTACATTCTTGCTTATGAGACCAAGTCAGACTACATGGAGTATCTCTTTATCTTATAGCAACAGATCTACCTGTTTCTGAGAATATAAATCAAAATGAAATTATACTGTTCTGTGATACCTGGGTATATATTCAGTGGTGGGATTCAGCCAGTTTGCACCAGTTCAGCAGAACTGGTAGCTAACTTTTTTGTTGCCCAGGCCCAGAACGGACTTCCGGAAGCAGCATCAATACAGAGAACCGGCTGTTCACATATTTGAATCCCACCACTGTATACATTTCAATATTTCTAAAGTAAGATAAAGTCTTGTATACTTGTTATACTTTTAAAATTAGGATAAATGCTGGCTTAGTTGCAACTCCATGATTTAGAGAGAGGAAACAACTTTGTATCACATTTTAATTTAGATGCAAAGCACAACATAATTACCCCTTTTTTGTATTTCTTTACATTTGATAATGTGTATGCGCATACACATGTGGATGAGGGAAGAGAGTGTTCAAAAGGAAATAACAAAGTCTTGATCAGTTGGTAACTTCATGGGTATATTCATGTTGTTCTCTTTGCAACAATATGGAAGGGATTGCCGTTGCCTTATTATAGATGAAACTGCTTGTAGAAAGAACAGGAATATTATTTCACAGTAAATCAAACCCGTTTATTTATATCTGGCTGCCTTTGTAAATGATTCAGGAACTTCAACAGATCCAAAGTATAGCAAGATTGTCAAACTGGAGTAGAATAGTAGGGATAGGATAGATGTTACATCTTTTCACTTGTGTTTCCAGTGAGTTCCATTCTGTTTCCATATCCAATTTGAAATGTTATTTTCAAACTTTAAAATATATCTCAAAACCTAGTTTTATTTCCCACACATATTAGATCACCTTGGAATTCTTTCCCAGGTACTTATGCACAATGAAGTGTTGCTGGGTATTAGGAGAAATTAGCCCTTCTAGGTAAAGAAGAACTGGGGTGACATGATAACAGTGTTCCAATCCCTAATGAGCTACAACAAAGAAGAGGGTGTCATGAATGTTTGGCAACTCAGGCTTTTCAGCTTTTAGAAAATAGCTGTACAGCCTGAAAACAAATTGGATGGTTTGGGGGTTCTAACAGTATATATGGGTTCCCTCAATAGTATTATAACTGTGGTTGCTGCTGTTTATGTCTGCTGAATGATTGGATGTTTTTGCTATTCCTTGCCTTGATTACTACTTTATGTCACTTGGGCCCAGAGACTGGAGTAGAGAGATATACAAATATTTGTAAAAGCAAGCATGCTGGTTTCTCTCGAGATAGGAAACATTCTGTTTTTCCTTCTTTGAAGTGGAGTTGAAAGGCTGAATTTTTATAATTTTCAGTATAAAGGCTGCTCTTTCAAAGTACTCTTCACCCATCAGTGACAGCATAACTAGCATTTAATAAAAAGTTCAGTGAACAGCTGACCTGAACCTTAGTTCCAGAAACAAAATTGACAGAACCCTAGACTAAATGGATCTTGGTTAAATCAAGGAGCTGCAGTGCTTTTTTTGTAAAAGAAAAAGGTGCCAGAACTCACACATGTCATACAACCCGCCTTGCCTACCCTACAAGGTTCCATCCAAAAAAGGTGCCGGAACTCCGTTCTGAGCGTTCTATGAGAAAAAAAGCCCCGAGGAGCTGTTACAGTTTGCTCTTTTAGTATGTAGCAAGGGAACAATTGCTGCAAACGAAGGAATCAGAAGACAGCTAAGTGAATTAAGTGAGGAGGCTGACTAAATTTAGAAACGTTAGCTAATTATTCTAAGACTCAGCTGGTAGCTCTGACACTATAGTTGCAAAGAAAAAAACAAGCGCCTTTGGCTTTCTCACCTTTCCTAGGCAAGTGTTACATTGATTGTTCTATTTCAAGAGTAGAAACTGCTTCTCTGGAGTGTGTTCAGGAAGGCTTGCAAATGGCAAAACATGCAATGGCGCACTCCTACAGAAATGGGTGTGCCATGTATGCCAGGGAATGGCTATACAAAATCAGAGGTGAAGTTGACTCTGATATCCTTTGCCATTTACTACTTATTTGTCTTCTTTCATAATTATATGCCTTCTTACCAACCCAAAGCTTCAGTTGGCATCTGTAATGCTCCCACCACCACCACCACCGCATGCTGATCTTTCAAACAACCCTTTGAGGTAGGAGAGAAATGATCTTCAGAAGAGGATCTGAAATTGGATATGAAAATTCTGATGAGAGGATTTCTAAGCCTGGATTATTTTAAAAGGATGAATGTT
Source organism: Vipera ursinii (assembly GCF_947247035.1). Classification (NCBI taxonomy): domain Eukaryota; kingdom Metazoa; phylum Chordata; class Lepidosauria; order Squamata; family Viperidae; genus Vipera; species Vipera ursinii. The sequence continues at coordinate 50,483,810 of NC_139513.1, read as the reverse complement.
GAGGACGCCTTTGCCATATGTCTGGACTGTGAAAGAAGCCTTTTTGTCTGGATGCTTTCTTCTCATTATATAAATTTTAGTTCCCAGTAACTAGATACAAATTACTTCCTAGCATCCATTGTATGCAGTTTATTTCCTCTACATTAAAGAAGGAGGATGAAAGAGCATGTCAGTGCTGAAAGGGTTTGAAGTCCACTATTTTCATGTTTTATTCTCTGTGACCATCAGCCCATATTTTAAAATTCTAGCCGTTACACTTGAGATGAACACGTTGCGTATGAGTTTCATTAGAGTCCAAAATTTTAGCATTAGGACTGAATTTCATTGTTTTTGGTTTCCAATAGACTCTGGAACGCCAAAGAGGCAGAAAGACCATTATAAGAGGGAATAGGATTGTTACCCCCCCCAAAAAAAATTCCTTTGTCCAAGGAAGGGAGAAAATATGAGAAAGAGACTCAAAATAAGTCTGCTTCAATTATGCTAGGTATAAGTTGATCTGTAGAACTGCTTAAGATAGGCTTTCAAGATTTTGTTACTCGCCCTATTAGCTATCAGGATCTATCCAGAAATCCAAGTGGATCTTCTTTCATGACTTTGCCAGTCTGTCAGGGCTTGACAGCTCAGTGCTTTAGATGACTGCCTCCAGGAGCTTTTACATTGAATCATCTTTGAATGTCAGCCTTCTCCAGCCCAGAGACGTCCATATGCAATCCCCCAAATTCCTAACCAGCACAGTATTTTTCTATCCTAACACGCAGTTCAAATCCAGTGTTTTTTCCTATGGTAAATTGGAAGACTTCGTCGCTGTGAATGAAAGGGAATGGAACTCTAGCCCAGAAAGGATGCATTAAAAAAGAGAACAACATATAAGTAACAGTGATTCATATAATAATACATAGTGCTATTAGTGCTATTGGTATGGAAGTTGAAGAACATTCCAGAGAAAGACCACTCTGCTTCAGGAATGGTGCCCGGAAAGTTGCATGATACCATGCAGCTCAGCTTGACCAAATTTAAGAATTAGAGGCTTTATAAAGTTAGCTATTGCCAACAATTTCTTTGCCGATGAGTAACATCTTACAAATTCATAATGAAAACTTTCTATGATGGAAGCCCTGAAAATGTTAATTAAGAGTTTTTCGGCATGCATAACATTAGCTGCTTTGAGAATACCGTGAGGTTCCTTAGGCACTCAGTAATAAAATAGATCATTCTGGATAATCTAGGAATAAATTGTGAATAGATCCTCCCGGTCCATTGTTTTTTTTGTAAAAAAAAAAATGGCAACCACAACATATCTCTTCGTGGGTAATTGAAACTGATATGGTAATAAGGAAAGAGAACAAAGAGCAAATCCATTACCAGTAATAGTTAACTCATTCAGACAGCTAATGTTGGAACTGGATGACTTCTATGCAACATGGGGCAAATTATCAGCAACCCTTAACAATGACCACCGCAATTTGGTATTGGCCTCTTAGAAATAGTTGTGTGTCCCTAGTATTCTCACTAGTTAAGTCTAGTGGTGAGGGGACCAGACTAGAAAGCAAGAGTTCAAGTCCTGGTTTAGCCATGAAAGCCAGCTGGGTGACCTCGGGCCAGTCACTCTCTCTCAGCCCAAACTGAGGGTTGCATTATACGAAGTTTAAGAGTTCTTTCAACTGATAAGAATGTAAAATTGCCTATAGGTAACAACCTAAATTCAGCTCATTTCACTTGTGAAAAAGATGTGTGTCATTTTACTTTGCTTCAGCTCACAAAGCAAAACATTTTTATTTGGGACCGGATGCTGGTTTCTCTGCCACATCAAGGCTTTCTCCAGGCAGCTATGGAGAGATGATGGGCTCAGAAAGAATAATGGGCCTTGAAATGTAAGGAGCTTGTAGTCAATTGGTGATAAAGGAGACGCAATCTGCTGCCATTTGTTTAATGTAGAGTACTCAAGGGGAGTGGAGGGTATGTTCTGATAAGCTTAGCTTGAGGAAATAAACATGGTGTATGTGGGTGTGTAAACCAGCAGATGCAACTTATCCTTCAAATGTATTTATCTCAAATCCCCTATTTCCTGCAACAACTAAAGGTGAAGGAGATGTGTTTTGGTTTACAGCTGTCCCCTCCTCCATCTGGTATGTAGAACCAGCTGATATCAAAACTCCACAATAAGTACTACAGCTGTCAATAAGCAGAAGAAGCTGAGCCTTTCAAGAAATCAATAATAATATCCAGGTTGCAACAAGCATCATGCTAAATGCTCACAACTTCCCAAACTTTCTTTTTTCCTCTACCACAGTGTCTTAGGGTTGAAATTGGCAACCGTCAAACATTTAGGACTATCAAGCTTAGAAATACAGTTTGGAGATAATCAAAGTTCAAAACATGGAGTGGATGTCAAATTGTGTCTCCCTCTTTTCACTAAAACAATGTCTAGGTTATGAAAAATAACACCACCCTCAAGAGTTAAATAAAATGGGGGGGAAGCATATTCCAGCAATAAAGTTCTGAAATCAGTCTCCTAATACTTCTGAAATTAAAAGATTTGCAAGCAACACTAGCAGAGTTTTGCTTCGAGCTGGGGTCAGTTTGTATGATGTGACTCTGTGAGTGACAAGAAATGAATTTATCCCAATAATTCCTTGTCTTTATTAACAGTTTTCAACTGGGCAACAATTTCTCTTGTGATTACCGAAAGCCTCTTTCTGCCTTCTGTGCCTCCCCCACCCGCCCTTCCTCAACTGCTTTCTCTCAGCTCAACAAACAATTGCCAAGCAACTTCAAAGACCAAGTCAATGCTGTGGGGAAAGAATGGTTTATACATGTCTTCGCAATACACAAATAAACCTCCTTATGGAAAATACAAAGCAGATATGCACTTAAGTTCTGCAATATGGCGAAGACACCTTTCGTGTATCAATAATAAAGCACTGAGATTCTCCCTTTATAAACATATTGGGGGGATGCCTTCTCCTAACCAACGGCAAACAGAACAAACAAGGCACCTAGTTTGCTCTTGTCCAGTTACTGCTTCTCCCAAAATAAAACAATTCACCCCCCATCTCTACTCATAGAATCTCTCTCTTACACAGAGGCTACCGTAACCCACCCCCCAGCTCCCCAGTACCTTGTTTGCGATGTCTCACCACCCCTAGCCGACACTTGAGAGAAACAGCAAACATCTTCCCTGTGTTGTCGTCTTTTACCCTGTCTGGCTCACATGGCGCTGGATGCTTCTCCCTCAACACCTCTGCCTGGCTCTGCACGGAGCTGCAAGCTTTACATTAATTTATGATTACTGTGAAATAGAGTTGTGCTTCATTTCTTGGTAGAAAAGCCAGCGGGCCAGACAAAAGGCTGCAAAGAGAGATGAGGAGGACACTATCTTTTCTCAGAAAGCCTTCAGGGCTATGTGTTGTTGCTTTAGTGTGCTACCCAGAACAAATGCATGTGAAATTTATAACTTTCTCTTGTTTGTTTTTTCCCCATCCTCCTCTCTTTGGGTCCCTCAAAGCAGCACCCAGAAACACACAGGAATATGCTGCCTTCCAATTTGGGGATTTCTTTAGGATATGAATACAGTATTTAGCAAATGTAGGGTGGGTTCCTTTTCCCATATGCATCTTCACGTTTAAAAGAAAACTTGTAACAAGACAATCTAAGGGAAATATCTGTTTTCACGTTATTGTTTTTCCAGATTAAAGTGTGAGAATGGAGATCAGAGAAATTAATTTATGGACATTAATTTATTTTTGAAGAAAATGTATCTGAAATATACTGAGAACCTAAGTAATGGATCAGGGTCATAAATATAGGAAAATAATATGTTTATTTTCAAATAGGTTTGCTATCATTGTCATCAAAACTTACTGCTTCCTTTTGTCTGGGATCTCTCTTTTACATTCTGGGTCTGTTTTATTGTTCTGTATGTGATTAGGAACAGCAATTCACTAAGTCTCCAGGGGAAATTACCTTCACACTTAAGATGCTGCTACTATGTCCATTTATTTACTTGAGCTTGTTTTTTCAGGCTTCAAGCCTTAGAAGCACTATTAATCTTGGTATCCTGGGAATCATAACGGGGCATTCAGAAGTATGCACAATTAAAACAGCTTTATAGGACAGCATGATGGTTGGAACAGACAAGCTGCAGGTTATTTCTTGTAGCTACTAAAGATGATCAATAGAGATTATAATAAAAACACGGAAGGATGTAAGACTGCTAATCATGGGAAGTAAAGATAAGGGCATTAGTCTAAATCCAGTCCAAAATGTTCATATGGTAACTATTTTGTAGTTGGTTGAATATCAGTTTGCAAGGTATTATATAGATTAAAGATTCTACCCTGCATAAAACAGTATGAGTGTTGCTGGCATAGCAATAGCACTTAGACTTATATACTGCTTCATAATGCTTTACAGCCTTCTCTAAGTGGTTTACAGAGTCAGCATATTGCCCCTAACAATCAGGGCCCTCATTTTACCAACCTCACAAGGATGAAAGGCTGAGTCAATTTTGAGCCTGTCAGGATCAAACTGCTGACAGTCAGCAGAATTAGCCTGCAATACTGCATTCTAATCACTGCACCACCACAGCTCTTAGGATAAAACTTGGCTTATGTTGCACTCTTACATACTGGTCAAAATGTATCAAAACTCACTGGTACTAGAAAGTGTTACATGTGGCACAGATACAGTTAAGGCATTACAGAACGCTATACCTTTTGATGTTATTAAATCTAGTGAAATGTGTTACTAAAAATTATTACATGAATGCCCCAAGTATTAAAGGCATGATGGGCAATGGAAATCAATATGTGTGGGTCCATCTGATGGTGGCTACAGCAAGTAGAAGACTGACTTAGAATGCAAGTGAAATAAAGGGTAATGACATTAATTAGATAATAATTAACTAATACAATTTTAAAAAAATAAAATAGGCTGTGTCTGAAAAACTGAGAAAAGGGGCAACAACCTGAAGCAATGTTCAGATGATATAATATTCTAAGTGAATGTAATTGAGGAAAAAAATTGATAGGGAGGAAAGAGATGAAAGTGGTGCAGAATAGAGCTGGAATAGAATACAGATAAAAGGGACCTTGGAGGTCTTCTAGTCCAACCCCCTGCTCAAGCAGGAGATCCTATACTATTTCAGACAAGTGACTGTCCATTTTCTTCTTAAAAGTCTCTAGTGATGAAGCACCCACAATGTCTGAAGGCAAGCTGTTCCACTGGCTAATTGTTCTCACTGTTAGAAAGTTTCTTCCTAATTCCAGGCTGCTTCTCTCCTTGATTAGTTTCCATCCACTGTTTCTTGTCTTGCCTTCTGGTGCTTTGGAAAACAAGTTTACCCCATCTTTTTGGGTCAGCCTCTCAAATATTGGAATACTGCTATCATGAGAACAGCGAGTAATGAGTATCTGCTTAGAAAAAGGTCTGATTAATCTAAGTAAATGATTTAAGTCTATGATACAAATGCAGCAAAAAGGAATGAACATAAATCTAAAACTGTGTTTGAATCAATTCTTTAGGATAAAAGGATTAGAAACTTAATAGAGGATTATAGTGATGATGAGCTGTTCTAGATGTGTGACATACAGTTATTTAGCAATGCCAAAAAAGGGGATCATGTGCAAAATAGATGTGGAAAAGAAGAAAGAAGTAAAAGCAATAAGAGTGAAAGTAGAATAGCTGCAGGAGGAGAAAGTCTGTCAAGATCCTTCTGTATCTTAAGCCTGTCTTCTGGAGTGTTGGCTATTCCTGCCAGCTTGGTGTCATCTGCAAATGTGATGAGTTCCCCATCTATCCCCTCATCCAGATCATTGATGAAGATGTTGAAGAGCACTGGGCCTAGAACAGAGCCCCACTACTCACTTCCCTCCATGTAGATGCAGTTCCATTGATGACTACATACTGAGTATGGCCGCTCAGCCAGCTACAAATCCATTTGGTGGTGATGCTGTCTAACCCACACTTTTCTATATTATCAAGTAGTAGGTTGTGATCTACTTTATCAAATGCCTTACTGAAGTCCAAATAAATTACATCCACAGCATTCCTCTCGTCCACTAATTTTGTCACTTGGTCAAAGAATGTGATAAGATTTGTCTGGTATGTCTGTTTTTGATAAACTTATGTTGGCTTTTGGTAATGACTTTGTTTGCCTCTAGGTGCTCGCTGATTCGTTGTTTGACTATCTTTTCCAGAATCTTCCCAGGTATTGAGGTCAGGCTGATAGGTCTGTAATTTCTTGGATCCATTTTTTTCCTTTTTTTGAAGATGGGAACTACATCAGCTCTTTTCCAGTACTCCGGTAGTTCCCCAGTGCTCCAGGATCTTTGAAAGACATAGTTCAGTGGTTCTGGGATCACATCTGCCAGTTCCTTGAGAACCATGGGGTATAGTCCATCTGGTCCTCGTGATTTGAACTCATCTAGGCTGGACAGGTGCTCACTTACCATTTTCTTGCCTATTTTTTTTTTACTGTGGGCACAACAGCACACATCAAAAATGAAATTTAGAGTGGGCAACTAAATTTCATTTTTGATGTGTGCCGTTGTGTCCACAGTAAAAAAATGACAATAAAGGTTATCTTATCTTATCATCTTAATCTGTTTTTACAGTACTGTTTTTAATAGTTTGGGCTGTTTTTTCCCTTTGTGTAAAGACAGATGTAAAAAATGAGTTAAATAGTTCTGCTTTCTCCCTGTTGCTTGTCACCTTCTTGCCACTTTCTCTCACTAATAGGCCAATCATTTCCTTGACTTTTTTCTTGTTTTTACATGTTGAAAGAAGCTTTTTTTTGGTTATTTTTGACTTTTGTTGCAAGCCTTAGTTAATTTTGAGCCTTAGCTTCCCTCGCTTCATCTTTGCAGGCTTAGGCTATTTGCTGATATTCTGCCTTAGTTATGTGCCCCTCTTTCCACTTGTTATACTTGTCCTTTTTGTCTTTCAATTTAACATAGTTCTTTATGCAGCCATGCTGGTTCCTTTAGAGAGCTGTTATTTTTCTTCTTCATTGCTATTGTGCTAGACTGGGCTTTTATTATCTCACTTTTCAAAATCTCCCAAGCTTCTTGAGTTGTTTTCCCCTTGAGGATTCTAATCCATGGAATCCTTCCCAAGCTCTCTCTAAGTTTATTGAAATTAGCTCTCTTGAAGTCCAAGACTTTAGTATGACTGTGTTCTATTGCTTGTGCTTGCATAATGTTGAATTCCAGTATTGCATGATCATTCCCTGCCCCCAAGGTTCCTGTGGTTTGAACACCTTCTATCATTTCATCCCTGTTAGTGAGAATTAGGTCCAATATGGCTAATCCCCTAGTTCCCTTCTCTACTTTTTGGCAGACAAAGTTGTCTGCTAGGTTTGTCAGGAATCTGTTTGATCTTCCATTTGGTGCAGAGTTTGTCTCCCTGTTGATGTCAGGGTAATTAAAGTCCCCCATTACTATTGTGATGTGCTTTCTACATACCTTAGCTGACTAGCAAAAAAATTCATCTATTTCCTCTGTTTGTTTGGGTGGCCTATAGTATACACCTATGGCAATGTCATTTCCCCCCCTTTTATATTGACCCAAATGCATTCAAGACAGTTTTCATCATTGTTGTGCTCTAATTCTGTAGAGATGTAGTTATTTATTATATAGAGGGCAATATCATCTCCTCTTTTATTTAATTGAAATCCCTCTACCTGTGTGTTCCATTTGTGGGTTTCTTCCCAACAAGTTTCCGTAATGGCAACAATATCATATCTGCCCTCATTTACCTGAATTTCTAATTCATCCTGTTTATTTCTCATACATATCAACAACCTAAGATATGCAGATGATACCACTCTAATGGCAGAAAGTGAAGAGGAACTAAAGAGCCTCTTGTTGCTGGTAAAGAAGGAGAGTGCAAAAGTTGGGTTGAAACTTAACATTAAGAAAACCAAGATCATGGCATGCGGCCCTCTCAATTTCTGGCAAATAGATGGGGAAGAAATGAAGGTAGTGACAGATTTTATTTTCCTTGGCTCCAAGATCACCGCAGATGGGGACTGCAGCCAAGAAATTAAAAGACACTTGCTCCTGGGGAGGAAAGCCATGGCAAATCTAGACAGCACACTAAAAAGCAGAGACATCATCCTGCCAACAAAAGTGAGTATAGTCAAGGCTATGTTATTCTCAGTTGCAATGTATGGCTGTTAAAGTTGGACCATAAGAAAGGCTGAGCATCAAAGAATTGAGGCCTTTGAACTATGGTGCTGGAGAAGACTCCTGCGAGTCCCTTGGACTGCAAAGTGATCAAACTGGTCAGTCCTAGAGGAGATCAACCCTGACTGCTCTTTAGAAGGCCAGATCCTGAAGTTGAAACTCAATCACTTTGGCCACCTAATGAGAAGGAAGGAATCACTGGAGAAGAGCCTAATGCTGGGAAAGGTTGAGGGCAAGAGAAGGGGATGACAGAGAATGAGGTGGCTGGATGGAGTCACTGAAGCAGTAGGCTTCAATTAACTCACTGTCCCCGTTGTTTAGTTTAAATATTTCTCCAGAAAATCTGTGAATTTATTGCCAAGTATCTCAGTCCCTTTTTTTTTGATGGATGCAAACCATCTCTTTTGTACACTTTTTCATTAGACCAACTGCAGACATCTAATCAAAACCTTCCCCTTTACACCACTCCTTTAGCCACATGTTGAACTCTACTATACGCTGGCCTTTTCCATTTTGTTTCTTATACACTGGTAAAACCTCTGAAAACGTAAGCCTACAGTCTATCCTGCTATGTTTCTGTCCCAAGCTCTGGAAATCATTTTGCAAAGAGAGTACATCGTTTGGGGACAGATCATTAGTGCCAATATGTACAATAGCATCCACATCACAGTCCTTGCTGATATTCTTGACTATCTTACAAATACGCTTCTTGTCCCTACTGGCAGTAGCACCTGGAAGACACCTGACCTCTTTTGAAACCTCTGTATCCTTTCCTAAATTTTCATCCCTTATAATTGAATCACCAACCATAAGATGGCTTCTCTTTTTGGCTGTCTTGCTCTTCTTGCATGACTGATGTGTAATAGCTGATTCACACTTTCCCCTGTCCAAAACTATTTTTCCTTTCAGACCACAATCCCCTGCTTGAGTTATCATCATCACAACTACCTTGACCTGTCTCCTTAGTGTCCCTATTAAGGTCAGCGAGGGCACTCTATCTGTTATGCAGGGACACAGCAAAAGCTTTGTGTTTATATAAAATTCATTGAAAAAAGACGTTGCAAAAATGTAGTGAAAGAACAATACGACTGGAATAGGAAAAGAAAAAGAAAAGAAATTTGAAATGGTTTGAAAGTAGGCAAAATAAAAGTGATTAAATTATTTGGGATGAAACTAAAGGAAGGGACTACTGGAAGGAGCATGTTAGAGATTTATATAGGTTTGATAGTGGTATTGAAACAAATGTCATACATTAATAATCAAAAGCAACTATGAAAAGGTAATGATAAATGTTGTGAGCTTGTGGAAAAATAGTAAGGCTAAACTTGTAGTGTGTGTAATTCCAGAAATGTGAGCATAAAATTGAGATTTGCTTAGGGAATGGTTGTGTCACTTATTGAATGGGGATGTGAAGTGCTTGATGATTGGGGGGGAAAAAAGCTGTAATTGTTTCTCCAGTGTATAGAAAGAGAAGGGTAGCAAGAGTGAAGGTGAAACTACTCTGAGTATGAGTCTGCAAAGTTACCTGGAAAGATGTTAGGAAGAATTCTGACTGAACAGATATAACTAACAATAAAGGTTAAAATTTGAGAAGTAAAAATGTCGCTTTGGAAGGTATGCAGACTGTATTTTAGCTGTTCAGCTGGTTACTGAAAAATGTATGACAATGCGAAATAAACTTTATAGTACAATAGTTGATTGAAAGAAAGATCAGGAATAGGGTTGAATGTTGACATATTTCACATGACTATGGAGTTGAGAATTTGTTGCTGAATGTGGTAACAGCACTACAAGATAGAACTAAAACAGGTGTGGAAACAGAATGGGATGGAAAGGTTGATAAATGTCTCTGTACTAAGAAAAATTTATATTGTAGCCCCTTGATTATTTTATGAACAAATGTATAAGCAGAGATCTCAAACTGAAATCATCACAAATGCCACATAAGGACTGGTCCATTAACCACAACACAGAAGCCTTCTCATACTTTGATAGGAAAGTTCATCATGAGTAAAACATGAAAACTATCTCAGTATGCTGTGAAACATATATGTATTTATCAACAACCTTTACTGAAAAATAGAACTACTTGCAAATCTATAAAAAATGTATGTTCACTTTGATCACCAAGCAGCGAGCATTTTTCAAAATAAATATTGGAATTTTATTTTGGGGTTGTTGTTTTTTCAAGATCATATTTAGGATAAGATGATTTAGAAAAATTATCCTTATAAAAACTGTCCGAATACTGCTTTTTTACTTGTTTTTCCTTGTTAAGCAGAGATAATGTTTTGCTTCAACCTCATTTTTTCTCCCTTCCCTCCCTCCCTCCTTCCCTCCCTTAACCTGATTTTCCTTTCCCTGACCAAGCTTGCCTGCTCATTGACCCTGCTTAGACAGCCCAATGTCAGAAGCAGCACTCATCGCCACTGCTGCCAGGTCATTTATCTTCCTAGACCTAGAGTTCTCCCTATGGTCTAAGTTGTACATCTACACTATCTAGGACTCTGGCATGTGGGACACAGAAAATTACTTAAAACATCTGGTTTAAAGCACCTGAAAGCAGGACAAGAAGCAATGGATGGAAACTAGTCAAGGAGAGAAGCAACCTAGAACTAAGGAGAAACTTCCTGACAGTTAGAACAACTAACCAGTGGAACAACCTGCCTCCAGAAGTGGTGAATGCTCCAACACTGGAAGTTTTTAAGAAGAGACTGGACAGCCATTTGCCTGAAATAGTATAGGGTTTCCTGCCTGAGCAGGGGTTTGGACTAGATGACCTCTGAGGTCCCTTCCAAATTATTATTATTATTATTATTATTATTATTATTATTATTATTATTATTATTATTATTATTATTATTATTATTATTATTATTATTTCCTAGGCCTTTTTGCCTCCCACTTTTCTGAGCCAACAAATTTCTAGCCACTTGTTCCTCAACTTGAATGACAACTTCATTTCTGTATATAATAGTTTTGTTTGATATTAATTCTTTCCTAGTTGACAGCTTCAGCCCTTATATAGCCAATGAATGTGCAGATCTGTTATAAGGTATTGCATGGATTTCCAATATGAAAGGGGGGATATATGCATTATAAGTGTAGTAAATAAATGCTAATAATACTTAATAATGAAACAGGTGCGATATGTGTTCAGTGGGAGTATCCCATCTAAAACATGATGTAAGATATCCCTGAGCTATCTGAGCATTAAACTTGAGAAACGCTCCTTAAACCTATGATTTCTTAGCAAGAGAAAAATAACCCAATGCAAAAAAATGGACAATTCCTTTCTTTTTAAATATAATGTTGAACAACCACTCCCTCCATGAATATAGATCAAGCAACAGGGCTCTGTACTGCACATAGGTTTTGCAGGATGATGATATGATCTCTTCTATTCTTGCATTAGATGTTGGTGTGAAAGAATGTAGGGTTGGCATTTCATAATGGCATCATTGTGTATTCATCTATCATTTTGGTATCACCCCATTCTGCTCTCGGACTGCTTCATCTACCTTCAAGTAATCTGCAAGCACCTTTCTCAAGATCCTGTTCCATAAATCTACTCTGAGTCAGTCATTAATGGTGTGTTTTGTCTCATGGACTGAGACAGATAACTACATGCCTCATTCCGATTCAACTTTTTCAGGATTTAGCTTGCAGCTAATCCCATCTCACTGAAAGAAGGAAGGTACATTATGAGCTATATGGAACATACCTAACTCCTATTTTTAGATTTCAAAAGTGACTTTGATCTGTTGTTCTCCTTTGTAAAGAATAGAATTTCACTGGCTATATTTAGTTATTAAACAGAGATGTCATACAACTTCAGTAGTGGGATAGCTCTGTGAACTTGATAAGCTATTACAATTCCAGATAAGGGCAGGGAATGTAAGGGTGCCTCTAAAGATAAGACGGTACTATTGACATTTTAGTGATAGAATAGGAATAAATGATTTTCCATGAAATTAGCATGCAATCAACATCTGAAAAAAGTCAGAAATGTCTTATGATTGCTATCAGTGAATTCAGTTTATAGTGGTACAATTAGTTTGGTAAGTGGAATGTTATCTGTTAATTGCTTTTAAGAAGACTATTCAGAATTTAATATATTCCACAAATACTCAAAGCATACATTTGTGATTTCTCATGATTATCTTAAACCATGTGATTTGCTTATAGTTTACAAAACAAAGAAATGCAGCTTCTTGTTTGCATATTCATGCTGAACTTTTATTTTTTTTTCCATAGTTAATGAAAGGGAATCTGATTCCCATTTAAACCAAGACTGTACTGGGAGTAAGTGTAATAAATGTGTTCATGGTGAACTAGGACTGGTTTCAGACTGTTTTTTTAATGGTTTAGAGTATTATTTTCTGGGCTTCCATTAGCTATTCACCCATATCTTATTTCTTAACTGATATTTTCCCTTTGTGCATGGATAATGGCTCTAGGAAGATTGAAAATAAACAAATTCTGATTGTACATTCCTTTAGAAAGTTCATATAGATAGTCCTCAGCTTATGACCATAATTGAGCCTGGAATTATGATAGTAAGTCATGCCAGTAATTAAATAGGTCACCTTGTGCCTATGACTAATTTTGTGACCCCTTTTGCAGAGACTGTTAAGTGAATCATCATGGTTCTTAAGTGAATATGCTGGTTGTTAAGCAAACGTATTCTCTGCAATGAGCATTTTTTGCTGGAAACTGGAAGTAAATGCTGGTTTCCAGCAAAAAAAAAGTCATAAATCACAGCCACGTAACTGAGGGTCACTGCAGATGGCCATGAATGTGAATGAATTGCTGAGCACCTCAAATACAATTATGTAACTATGGAGGAGGGTGTGCACAGCCATCCGAATTTTGGATCGGAGACCTAAATAGCCCTGGGGAGGTCCATCGTAACTTTAAACATTTAGTAAAAAAGAGGCCTATCAAGTAGTGGCGGTCAAAATGTTCTGAACTCAAAGATTCTGTCAGAAATGGCCACTTTGGGTGTTCTAAGATGAGATTACCTCCTTGACATTGTCCTGAATACAAACATTAGAAGAAGAAAAAAACAATTTGTAGGAAGAGGAGGAGTCTTCATTCCTCATTGTCAAGATCAGTTTCTTTTTAATTTTCTAGTTGTCAAGACTATGAGATACATTAGCAAATAAAGTTTGAGGTACTGGTTCCATCCCATCTGTCACGATCTGGAATTAATTAAGGGGAAGGGGAGGGAAGGTATGAGGGGAAAATTAGTGAAGCAGATGTTCAAAGACTGGGAACCATTTTGGGAACAAGAAAAAGACAACTGTCCACCTGGTGAATGAGCTCGTTGCTGTCTTTAAATTCTTGCTGTGGGAACATCAGAATTAATGAACTCTAATGTAATGTAAAGGCACAAGTACAGCATCTTCCAGGTGTTATTCAGTGTGTGGGCTAGGGAAATCCATTTTAACAGCTAATGAGTTAGCTAAAATGTGGTGGGAAGAATTATCACGCAATCATAACCAATCAAGTTGCGACCTATAACTTCCCATCAACTGGATCCTGATGACTCACTTCTGTGTCCCTCTCTGATGCTTTTCATGCTATAAAAGCAAACTTTCTCCCATACTATAGCTCTTCAGAATATTACCTTCCAGATAGAACACACTGCAGTTCTGCAGCCTCCTTAAAACAGAGGCAGAGAATGTGTATGTGTTAGGCAAAACATTAAATGCTCTCTATTTCTTTTTCCAGGGACATCATTCTCCAAACTTAACAGCAGTGTCTGTGTGTGGTGTGTGCATGTGTGTGCACTCATCCCATTTTGATTCCATAAACACTGATCAGGCAGTCAGAAGATGTATACTCCAATAATAATTTCATTAAGAATGGTGACAGTGCACATTTTTCTTCATAGAGAAAAATAATAAAATATATTTTCTTTATCTGTCATCATTAAAGGAATGTTATATACATAACTCTATTGGAAACACAACTAACATGTCAAGCAGGGTGCATGCCAATGCTTTGACCAAAAGGGCTTATCCATCAGAACACAAATGGCTTGCACTTTGACACTTTTCTCTAGTGCCATTTCAAAATCACAATATGTATACAGATTTCATACAGAAAATTGCAAACAAAAATGCATGCACCTGGGAAAGAGACATACAGAAAAAAACAGATATTTATCAGCCCCTCCCCCCATTTCAAACTGACATCAGTAGCATTGCTTTCATCAGATCGTATGAAGTTGTGAGTAAAGGTGTTGCCAAAAGGCCAACCCCATCAGTGTGTCTGATCTCTAATGACATTGTAATTATATAATGTTTGCAATTTAGATTTAAATTCAAATTTAAGATTTATTGCCTTTCCTTGCTTCCCTAGTAGCAATATTGCATCAATTTATTGTTGCACCACTTCTAGAGAAAAAACAGAGAAACATTGCTTTATAACATAATGTTGAAAATAATAAGCCTTAGAGCTGTTTTTCTTTCTTAAGCAACCCCTAAAAAAAGTTATTTCATGCATATTATACAGATTTTGAGCCATCTATCTTTTCCATGAGGCTTCCATGCATTGTTAACAACACAGAATCCCAAACTTTTATGATCGGTAGAAATAGAATTTGATGTTAAAGCTTTTAGTGTATCTTGGGCCAGAAAACAAAAGCAAAAAAGAAATATATTTGCATATTTTATAGAATATTTTATCTATAACAATAATAATACAGGGATTACTTTTAAAAGACACAAAAAGACACAGAAATGGGCCTCTCTTGATTATCCCAATATATCTCACTCAGAGTTAAACAGGTTTTGTATACACAACAAAATGGAATAGCAACTGAATAAAGAGAAGGTTTAACAGTATTTTGCAAAAAGATCTACATTATTTCCATTTATCATGGCTAGCTGGAGGAAAGAAAATAAAGATATTTTTAAAAATGAAGGTACAGGATGAACTATGCTAAAATAGAAATTCAGTAGAATCATACTACTCAGCAATATGTATATTGAATATTATCATTATCATACACTTATCTTCATTTGATATATGAATGAGAATGAGTAGTTTATGTCTAAAAGCCCTACAACAGCTAAACCTTTCTATTATGTCGTGGGCTCTGATGAGCAGGAAGGAGAACATGCAGAGGAGTACAGACAAACACATACTTTATTTAAGCAGAAACTGTACTGAGAGACTGGATTCACCCTGCCTCAATATATATCAGGGGTGTCAAACTCAATTTCATTGAGGGCCACATCAGCATTACAGTTGCCCTCAGTGGGCCGGGTGGGCGTGGCCTACTGGGTGGGCGTGGCTAGAGTGCATATGGCCTACTGGGTGGGCGTGGCCAGCTCTACATCGTTCACATCAAGGGTGCCTATGGGGGGTCTGGGCAGGAGTGGGACAGATCTGAGGGTCTCTGGCAGAAGGAGGGTCTCTGGGCCAGGGCCAAGGCAGTGGGGGCCGTTCCCTCACTGTTTCCAGGATGGCTTTGTGGGCCACATGAAACCACTTCGCGTGCCGGATCTGGCCCCCGGGCCTTGTGTTTGACATGTCTGATCTATATCAAACTAAGGTGGCCAAGACCTTGTTCTAGAACCAGATGATCTTTGGATTATGCTCTTTGATTGGTTTGGGCTTAGGGCTCTGTTTAAAGTCAGCCATTGTGATTGATTTACAATGGTTTATGGCAGGGGTCTTCAAACTTGGCCCTTTTATGACTTGTGGACTTCAACTCCTCAGAATTCCTCACTTTGGTCAGTGTCAGCCAAGGGAATGATACACCAATTTACTAAAAGAGCCCTATAACAGCAAATCGCAGAGTAGGAGTTCCATTTCTTTTCCTTTAAAAAAAAGGACAATGAGAAGGATTCTGAAGAAGGGACAGCAGAAACATCTCTGCAGTAGGAGAGAATTTTAATCTTCCATTCCTTTAGGGCAGGGGTCTTCAAACCTGGCCCTTTTAGGACTTGTGGACTTCAACTCCCAGAATTCCTCACCAGGCATGCTGGCTGAGGAATTCTGGGAGTTGAAGTCCACAAGTCCTAAAAGGGCCAAGTTTGAAGACCCCTGGTTTATTGTAAAAACAAGCTTTGTGTTTTGCTTGATCCCAGTCTAAACATTGCTTATCAAGCCACAGAACAATTCTCATTAGAAACCTTGAACACAATCTGATAGGGCTATGCAGTTCTGGATAATTTTCCTGGGCTTCCTATATTTAGCTAGAGGTGGGTCATTATAGTTTAGCTGTGTCTTTTTTGGTGCGTCTTTATTGCTCACAGTGGGATACTATAATAGGCTGAAAGCACCAGGATCTGAAAACCAGGACATCTTTATCATTCTACACCTGAGGTCCCCAACCTTTTGGGCGCCAGGGACCGGTTCCATGGAGAGAGGTTTTCCCATGGACCACAGGGTGTGTGGTTTTGTGTGCTGCCTGCATCCCATGGATGAGGCTTTGCTTGTTTGTGCAGACCAGTTGCTGGCATGCCGCGGCCCGGTACTGGGCCACGGACTGGCGGTTGGGGACCCCTGTTCTACACTGAATCTTCAAAAAAGCAAAATTTCAATTGTAGGTACCATGGGAAGTAAACTTGACTATACAAATTTATGAATTCTCAGTGCAAAGAAACCGTGTTTTTTTCTTGCAGACTGAAAGAAAAAACAAATTCCCACTGCTGAACTGTACAGAACGAATGGGAGTTAGGAAGCAAATTATCCAGTTTGTCTGGAGTTTGCTTGGGGCATCTTATTTTCTGCTGAGTTAATGAAGCAAACAATGAAGTAAATTCTGCTCCATCAAAACCTATGTTGTAATGCATACATAAAAGACAAACAGACTCTGCAACTGTGAGGAAGCTGTGGATCTCTAGTAATTGCTGAACTATAGTTCCCAGCTTTTCCGCCTATTCACCATGCTTGGCAGGGTTATTGGGTATTGTAGTTCCAAGGCAAATCTGGAGGCACACAGATTCCCATCCCATCCCATAATGCAGTCCCATATTACAATTCAATCTTTCTAAGCAAAAAACCTAAAATAATAATAACTGCAGCAGAAAAAGCAGATAAACGAGGTATTAAAAATAGGCTTCAGTGGATTGAATTTCTTGAAACTAAGTTAAATTGGCAATTTGTATCATAGGTCATGACTGAGGTTTATAATTAGAATTAAAGAAGGAATGGGGTTTCTTTTCTCCCTTGTATTAATGCTTGATGAAATATTTTGGCATAAACTTAAAATGGGAAATTCTTTACATGGTGGAGCATTGCCTTAGAGCAGGGGTGTCAAACTCAATTTCATTGAGGGCCGCATCAGCATTGCAGTTGCCCTCAGGGGGCCGGGTGGGTGTGGCCTGGGTGGGCGTGGCCTACTGGGTGGGCATGGCTAGAGTGTGTATGGCCTACTGGGTGGGCGTGGCCAGCTCTACATCATTCGCATCAAGGGTGCCTATGGGGGGCCTGGGCAGAAGCGGGACAGATCTGAGGGTCTCTGGCAGAAGGAGGGTCTCTGGGCCAGGGCCAAGGCAGTGGGGGCCGTTCTCTCACTGTTTCCAGGATGGCTTCGCGGGCCACATGAAACCACTTCGCGGGCCGGATCTGGCCCCCGGGCCTTGTGTTTGACATGTCTGATATATATAGCCAGGCCCTATGGTATTAACCAATCGGATTGAAGCTATACTTGCCGCCCAAAGTTGACCAATAGCAGGACTGGCACCGTCCTGTCTGAGATGCACGTGGTGATATTCCAAAAGCCCAGTACATAACACTTTCAACCTTAATTCAATTTGTAACTGCTACTGATAGTCACTTAATGTCCCCCTTTAAATCATTTCAAAATATGTAGTGCACAACATTAATCTGGATGTCCAGTGCAACTGATGATTTCACAAAAGTTTATGCTTAAAGTGTGATAATCCAAAAAGATGCTACCAGACTCCTGAATATTTTTCCCCATATAAACTGTGTCTCTATTAATCTCATAGGGTGTTTTTTTAATCTTTTACCCAATGGGCAATTTAGACATTTTGAAACAATCTTAGATACTACACCTCTCTCTGAGTCCAAACACATAATTCCCTTTTTGAAAGTTATATATAGTTTGAATTAAGAACATTAAGAGATTTGAACATATCTCCAAAAGTTTTTGCTTCACTGATATAAATAGGGAAGTAATATTTCTGCAGTTACACATTTTGACAGATAAGCCCACAGCCCAGTATCTACACCAGGATTATGTTATGAGTCAAACATATCAATTAATGTCAGTGTAATCAGTTCCAAACAGCCAAACATATTAAAACCCTAAAATAAACTCATGATGACCTGTTATACCTGTAACAGCTTGTTGGCCTGTGGATAATAGGTCACTATGATATCAACTCCACTCGTCTCTGCAACCATATTTACAGTAAGCTGTTTAGAGCGGAAGAAGCAGATTTAGAATAATTCCATTCAGATCAATGGAACGGAACATCCCGAAGATAAACATTTTACGCTGCTTTCAAATGAGTTATAAAACAAAATGTGGTGTGCTTGCTTTTAGTTTAATGGGGTATGTGATCCCAGCTAATTGTGATTTATTTAATAAACCATAGTTACACTGACTTGCTTCAAGGTAGTAACCCACCCAATTCCTATGCTTGATTGCTCTGCAGAGAGTTCCTTTGTTTGTTTTCAATCACCTTTCCTCTTTCATATATCTAAATACAAAACATATAATAATAATAATAATAATAATAATAATAATAATAATAATAATAATAATAATAATAATAATAATAATAATAATAATAATAAAAGAATTCGAAAGCAATCTGTCAGGCATCCCTGCTCAGACACCAGGGATGCACATGGCCTTATGAAATGGCCAGCAATTTGACACCAGTGGCATACAAGTGCAGTTTGAAATAGATGTGTTGTTAGGCAAAAAAAAAAGACAAAACTGAATGCTGCCCTTTGTCAACAGCACACAGTATTCTCCATGGGTTCAGTTTGCCAGCCTATTCTCCACATTCCCTGGCATTTCCCAAGGAAACCCTGGGAGAGGATTTTTGCTACCTTATTCACCACCATTTTGTTTGGAGCCTATTACGACTCAAAACAAATGATTTGGGCTGTGGTCATGTCACTTTCATGCATTAGTCCAGGGGTGTCAAACTCAATTTCATTGAGGGCCGCATCAACATTGCGGTTGCCCTCAGGGGGCCAGGTGGGGTGTGGCCTGGGTGGGCGTGGCCTACTGGGTGGGCGTGGCTAGAGTGGGTATGGCCTCCTGGGTGGGCATGGCCAGCTCTACATCGTTCGCATCAAGGGTGCCTATGGGGGCCTGGGCAGGAGTTGGACAGATCTGAGGGTCTCTGGCAGAAGGAGGGTCTCTGGGCCAGGGCCAAGGCAGTGGGGGCCGTTCCCTCACTGTTTCCAGGATGGCTTTGTGGGCCGCATGAAACCACTTCGCGGGCCGGATCCGGCCCCCGGGCCTTGTGTTTGACATGTCTGCATTAGTCTAAGACAGGCATGTCAAACTCGTGATGTCACGTGATGTCATACAACGTATCGGGACAGTTTTGCCATTGCCTGCAAAACTGCCCATTGCCCTCAGCCCTGGTCTAAGAGCTTCCTGTTTGCATTTTCCATTTTCAGATTATATTAATTTATAACCACGTTGACCATGTGGAGGTAGTTCTCAACTTACAACAGTTCATTTATTGACCATGCGAAGTTACAATGGCACTAACCTATGACCATTTTTCACACTTATGACCGTTGCAGCATCCCCATGGTCACGTGATTTACATTGGGATGTTTGACAACTGACTCACATTTATGATGGCCGTAGTGTCCCGGAGTCATGTTTTGCGACTTTCTGACAAGCAGAATCAATGGGAAACCAGTTTCACTTAATGGCTGTGTTACTAATTTAAAAACTGCAGTGATTCACTTAACAAATGTGGTGAGAAAAGTTGTAAAATAGAACAAAACTCGCTTAACAATTTTCTCACTTACAACATAAATGTTGGTCTTAATTGTGGTTGTATGTTGAGGAATACCTACATACATATATACACACAATTCACACAGTTCACCACATGAAAGCTTATTCTAACTGCTATTTAAAATGCATTATTGAAATTGAGAGACCCTGGTAATAGGAACAACAACAACAACTTTAAAACTCTCTTTGCATACAGCTAGATGAGAAATATCCAAAGCAATCTAATCATGGTTAAGAGGAGAAGAAAAGTCACACAATCAAATAGTCCAGCTATGTGTGTAACCTTTTCCATAACAATTCTCCATACTATGAGGGAAAGTGATTAAGGCTGCCATTGCAGGAACTGAACTGTTTTCCATTTAGGCACATAAATATAGAATATCAAGAGTCTTTGACAACCAAATTAAAGTTAACAAAATATTGTAAATCAGAGGTTAGCAAAGGTTAGCACTTCATCCACTGTTTTTTTATAGCCTTTGAGAACATCCAGACATGGTTTTCTTTCCGTTTTATTTTTCGAAAAGGAATGAATGAAACGGAGGTAGGAAGTCTCCATTTTGCCTCAACCCTCAATCTCCCAATGAAGGCTCAAAACATGATTTTATACCAGCATTATCGGATTACATTATTCCCTTGTGGCCTTTGTAGACCAAATGAAAGCCCCACAGCAAAACATGCTAAAATGAAACCTAAAGTTAAAAAAAAATGCTGTTCACCACAGTCAGAAATGGCATGTTGGTCACCCCGGTTTTTGAATGCTTTCTTTGCTTTGAACCCAAACCACAAAGACCCTATCATAGAAACACTGAGAAAATTTGCCACAAATTAAAGGAAACAGTTTCACACATTCTGCATATAGTGGTGATCATGTAGCAGTGTTTAAGGTCTTAAATTAGGAGTAGGGAAACCCAGATTTGAGTAGTAACTGACTTTAAGTTATGGAAGCTCAGGTGATGACTTTGGGTCAATTAGCCCAATCTATATTAAGGGCTGTCATTGTGGGGGAAAATGGGAGTGTTTTCTATTAATAAAATTAAATGTTTTTCTTTACTGAATACTATTATTATTACAGCAAAGAATTAAGGGCATTTTATTTTATCTCATCGTGGCAAGCTGACTGAAATATTGAGAGAGGTGCATATTACATTTAAATGTAATGACTAAATAAATGAACAGAATAACAGTGATGGAAGGGACCTTGAAGGTCCTCTAGTCTGTCATATTGAACTCCTGGAGGAAAGGCAATAAAACCACACCAATCAATCAGTCAATCAAAGAAAGTGTGTGTGTGTGTGTGTAATGTGTGTGTGTTTTAATCATAGCTATTACAAATCTGTACCTATTACAGTTGCTGCTTTAGAAGGTGGAAAAATCATTAATTCCATTAAGGGCTCTGTACAACCCTTTGCACCCGGCTTTATTAACAACAGGAAAACAGGGATAATAAATTGCATAAGAGGCCATCCTTGAATAATCAACTAAAAAGCAAATGAACCATATTCTCCTTAGGAATCAACTGGTGAAAACTGGAAGGTACAGGATGGCAGCATCTAGCATTCTTGGCTGATTTTTAAAAAGCCAATCCTTGAACAGGAGACCACAAGGGAATACCAGTGCAACAGATTAAACTGAGAAGATGAAGAAACATCCAAGAAGAAAACAATGGCAAACCACTTTTGTATGGGTGTCATAAAATCACCAGACATTCACCTCAACTTGAAGGAGGTTTAATTTATTTTTCTTAAGAGCAGCACTGGGGGATTTGATCTTTACTGTATTTTAAGATTTAACTTGCCACATGGCTGAATAATTGAGTCAAGAAGAGACAACCTTATTGACAACCAGGCATTTTAAATTTGAAGCATGCTAGGATCAGGGGACACCTGTCACCTGTCAACTACCAGCTGAAAGAAATGGCAGAAACTTTTATATTTGTTTATGAAGTAGACATTTTCCTAGCACTGTGGTTCCAATTCAATCAACTCCCCTCCGCCCTGTGCGTGCCCACAGAGAGGGCCTCCTCAGGGTGCCTCCGGTCAGGGAATGTCGACTGGTGGCCCCCAGGGGGAGGTCCTTCTCTGTGGGTGCTCCGGCATTATGGAACCAACTGCTGGTTGAGCTCCGGATGGCATCGGACCTCCGATCCTTCCGTCGCGGGTTGAAGACCCACTTGTTTGAGTTAGCTGGTCTGGCCTGATGGGGAATATGGGTTTTTAATTGGTTTTTATTATTTATTATTGCTGTATTTTAATTGGGCATGGTTTAATTCTCTTTTAATTTTTGTATAGCTATTTATATATGCCCTGTGAACCGCCCTGAGTCCCTAGGGAGAAGGGCGGTATAGAAATCGAATAAATGAAATGAAATGAAATGAAATTGCCTGCTGTTAGAATGCATAAAAAGAAAAGGGAAAGTCCAATAACAGATTTTAGCATTACTTTAGTTGGCTCCTTTGGTTGATGATAGCAACAACAAACCAACATCTATCTATGCAAGATACTGCTTCGTACCAGTGCATCCCATACAGAAGAACAGACAGTGCATGGAACATTTTATTGTTGTTGCTCTAAAATAGAGTAACAATACTGACATTGAAAACACCATTCAATAAAGCAATTTCAAGGAGATGTGTTATCAATATGAAAATGGGATGCAAGTGTTCTATAAAAATAAACACTGCACATCTTACAAAGAAGGAAAAATAAACCATTTCACAGGCTGCAAGAAAGTAAAAGTTGACCAGTTCCACACAATGTGGGATGAGTTACACAATGCCATTTAGTGTCCTTCTGTTTTGCTAGTCCTTATTCATTTTATTGGCACTGTAATATTCTTGAAGAGGCCAAGGGCTGTGATATAATAAAACTGTGTTGTGCTGATTTAGGGTCTCAATGATTGGTGGAGAGCCATCTTCAGTAAAAGACAATATTTAAGAAACCCAATCTTCCTCCTCTGGAAAATGTAATCTATAGCATAGACAATATGGAAATGGATGACATACTCTGACCTATGGTTCATGTTGACAATCCTGCCGCAAAATAATTGGAACTGTTTGGGTATTGTGCAAATTCAGACTGAATGGGAACATTATCTATGTTCCCATTCAGTCTGAATTTGCACATATGAGAAAAATCTCATGTTCTGCCATGCAAATTAATACTACTGAAAACTTAGCCTTTTCCACTTAATGATACATAGGGGAGCAGAAATTTTAGAAAACCTGGTAATTTGCCACATTGCTTGCAGATGCAGGCTTAAAATATCACTGAAGCTTTTGTCTATCTTTCTATGTAGTGAATTAAAAGAAGCCAGTGTTTTTCTTTTTAAAAGGCAAAGCATTTAAAACTCCAGCTTGGAAATGAATGTTCTGATTTGGATATAATTAATTGAAGTAACAGTCTTAAGTAATATTTAAGACTTGGCTCAGTGAGTTTTTTATTGCTCTTGTGGCATGTTTATGAGTTTCATGAAGAATCTCTGGGGAAAAAACAGATGCATATAAGATAATTTACGGATGAGATAGCTTAATAAAGCATTTAAAGTAATGTGTGCACTTCCTCACTCTGGAGAGGAGGTGGTATCTAGCTGGACATCCATCGACCTTACCACTGTTTAACTAAACTTGTAAGGAGCACACAAGACCTCAGCCTTCTGGATTATCAGTAAACTGCACTGAACTAAGTGAGACAGAAAATAGACAACACTATTATTAAACAAAAATACCATTTCTGGAATTTGAACCAATAGTTCCTAACTCAAACAAGAAATATTCTTCAGCTCAGGCTGAAGATACAGTTTGTATCTTTCTTAACACTTTATAAAGATTCCAAAAATTATATTTTAAGATTTTTCAACAGAGTAAGAACTTATTAAAACTAAAATATTGTTCTGACAAATATCTGCTTTCAGTTAACATAATGAAGTCCTATTATATCTGGCATTAACTGATCAATTCCTACCACTGGATAGGATGCAAACACAGCAACAAGACAGAGATTATTTTCCCAACACAATCTGTTCTGGACAACAATAGACTATGAGCGATCAGAAGCTTTATTTCTGTAAATATATTTCATTCCTGTTTATAAGCAGACAATATTGCAGATGGTATGGAAATCTCCATCATATGTTAACTATTCTTTTTTGGAAAAGATGACAGCTTTGGAGATGAAAAAATGGCTTCATAGGGGGCTGTAAATAAACAAATGCAAACTCATAAAGAACGCCTAGGCTTTTGAAAGTTGATCAGGATCTATTCCAGATTATTGTCTCCTTCTGGTGAAGATTAAACCTTCAGCAAAATAAGCACATGCTTAAGGCACCCAGAAAGAGAGCACCAGAATATATTCTCCAGCTATCATGTCTTTAACAATTTTACTACCACACTTAGACTTGGTCTTTTTAAAAAAAAATATTTTCTGCGTGTTTGATTTTAATCTGCATTATTTTTCAAAAGGTTTTCTTTGGCATAGTGAGCAATTAAAGTTTAAGCATTTGGTTTTAGGGTGTTGTTAGACATCACATCTGTTTCCATCTCATTGCATGAGAATTTTGCTTCCATTGATGGCAGCATTGTTGGGCTGTGTTTAGAACTTCCATCCCTGTCCTGGTGTCAGCCCAACAAGATAGGTCAGGGGTAGGCAACCTTGGCTCTTTTAGTTGAAGTCCACGAGTCCATGAGCCCCTGAGATAGGCCAAGGCAGGAAACAGACATTGCAAGGCTTCTAGCACCTCTATTGTTTGGAGCCCCAAGATGTCAACCATTCAAGGTGGTACAGAAATGAAGCACAAACCATGAGTACAAAACCATTTTATTGTGAGGTTTCTGAAACAGAATCTTACAAGTCTGAGAAGAATCGTAAAAGCCTGACAGGGTTCCCTTCTGTCCTCTCTTATATCATTCAGAATCAAGGCGGAGAAATTTTGAGTCTCCTCTTTGGACTTCCTTCTTTTCAAGAGCTGAGATTTTGTTTACTGTCTTTTTATCTGTTAACAGTTTTCATTTCTTCTTTGCCTCCCTCTGCACCTGGTCACTCAAGATAGTAGGAAATAATGTTGGAATGGCTGAAAAAAAGTCCAATTCTTATAATGATCTGTGAGAATGGCCTTGGCAGACAGGAGGATCAGCCATCAATTGGACAACCATCATGCTAAAGGTATCTCAGCCTACAAAAGGAAAAGGGATATGGAAAGTGATTCAGAAGGGACCGTCCCTAGTTTTCTGGAGAGTAAAAGGAAAGAAGAAATATTCTTAGACTTGTAAGATTCTGTTACAGAAACCTCACAATAAAGATGGTTTGTACCCATGGTTTGTGTACTACCTTGAATGGTTGACATCTTTGAGCTCCAATCAATATGTTTACATTCTGTGATAAAAAAAATATGTTCAATTCCTCAAAACGTGTGTGTGTGTGTGGTGAGGGGAGGTAAGCATACATTTCTGGGTTGAGCGGTTGGGCTCTGGGCCCCAAGGCTACCTGATACAAAATAGGAAAGGATTGGAGAAAAAAGGGATGGCTCACCACTATTCCTCAAAATGAGTTTCTTTTCAGGAAACCTGACAGACTTGGTCCCTATTTGGATGCAGCTACATGTATTACCAGATCAAGGGCCACAAAACCCATCTCAGTAACTGGATTGCACTGGACAGGGATGGGGAAAGCAGCCATCCATCCTACTTTTACAAAAGCAGCCAATGAAATGGGTTTCCCATTCACAAACTGGGAAGTGGGTTAAGAGGGAAGGAAGACAATTTACTCAAGGTACTTAAGGTGGCATTGCCAGTAGCTCCAGAAGAATGATTACATGTTCCTTTCTCACTCATTCCAGATGATCATAATATATTGCTTTTTACTCTTGGCAGCCATTTTTCTTTTGGTGTAAATATTTACAATGGTATGTTTTAAGATTTTATATTGTGGTTTAGATTTAAACTGTGTACATCACCCAGAATTGCTGTGGTGGCTATATAAATTGAAGTTGATCAATCAATCAAGGCAAAGTCTTTCTCTCCAGTTGCCAGTGATATGAGGAAAGTCATGAGAACAGCTTGTTCCCTTTGAATTGGCTGCTTGTTCTGGGAAAGCTAAAATGTTTGCTATAGCTTCATAAAACAGAACATTGAAATAGGAATCTTATTTTCCCTTTGTATCTTCAGCTAAGTTGCCCTTCTTCCTATATCTTAGGATCCATTGCAATCCTGGCTGGTCTATGTCTGATAACATCTAAATTGTTAGATTTTCAGAAAAATTGGTATGGTGCTCTACAGAGTGTGCAAATCGAAGCAGAGCAGATTCTTCTTAGCTTTTCTGAATAAATTGAGGATCCCTTGTTGGAGGCCCTTTCTAATAAAATAATGATTTAGCACTTAGTTATGTAAGAAAGGACCCATCCTAAACTTTTGTCTAATTATTTCTTCCTATCAGCCTTTCAAGGTGGTCCAGGCAGCAAACCAAAACCATGAATAGTAACACAACATTTATTGAACAGTTATAGTCATGTAATCTTGCCAGCCAGGATATGTCTCTCCCTTCCCTGCCTTTACTTTCCAGAGAACTAGGGGGGCGGGGGGGGGAGTTTCTGAGATGTTTTCTCCCCCTCCATCCCTTCCTTGGACTCAGATTTCATTTATTAGATCTTTGTCTAAGGCTGCTGCTGCTTCCTCCCATCTCCCAAGGTTATTCTCATAGCAAATTACATCTACCCTTCACAATGTAAGGTAGTTTGGATTGAAACAGGGGTGGGTTCAAGGTCACCCCATGCTCAAGATGGGTTTCAGCCTAGTCTTCCTCATTATGAGTCCATCACTATACTCATAATACAATGGTGGAAGTAGAGTGATTGGTGGGACTGAAGAGTGCAGTTCACGGATGAAAAACAGGATTCAAGGAAAAGTAAACTGCCCAGAGTCATTTTATAGTTGGGAGGGCTGGCATATAAATCTAATAAATAAATGAATAAAAGTACAAGTGTTTGAAAGCAGTCCCTGTAAGTTCAAAGAGGGTACATTGCAGCTCCTCTGCAAGCCATTAGGAACTTGCATCATCCAATGAAGGCTGTTAGATCAAAGGACACACAGTTGGGAATTTATGGATAATTGTTTTCAGAAGGATACACATTTTAAAAGGCAAGCTCAAGCTCGAATAGGACAAACAAGCCCATCCTTTCCCAAAGTTGGGATTTATACCTTGAAGCAAAGCTATCAACTTTCCTGTGAACAGCTACAATACAAAAAGACATCCGTGACAGAAGCAGAAAGATGATCCAAGGCAAGGCATTAAATCTCACCTGCCATAATATTAAAACATTACAGGGAGGGAAGATGTGGAGCCGGAGAAACATATAAATATAAATTCTATTGAGGGATGACACTACCCAAGATTGTCTGGTAGATTTCCCAGTGACTTGTGGGGTTTTTGAAGTGTTTCCCCCCCCCCTAATTATTCTGAGTCAGACAACATTAGGAATTAGAGAACACTTTTTATTTATCTGTTTGTTTAAAAGGTTTGTATGGCCACTCATCTTACAGCACAACTCTAGGTGACAATTGATCATAAGTGGGACCGTGAGACAGAATCACAGAAACAGTTTTAAGATATGTAGCTTTGTCTGTCCATTTTCTGCCCGTAGTTTACACCGTACCTCGACACCAGCTCTATACTCAAAAGCTGGCCACATGTTTTTATTAGTCACATCTCTGAAATAAAAAAAATCCATTAAAATGTATTTAATTGAATCTTATTTATGAATGGGGCGGAAAGCTGTAAAAAAAACCCTGCCCAATGGAGAATTAATATGAGAAAGACAATGTATGCTTTTAGCAAATTAATAGGGGGGATTATTTATTTATTTATTTACTTGCTTGCTTGCTTACTTATTTATTTATTTTGGGATTCTATCTTTCAAATCCATGAAAACTACCAAGGTTCGGTTATATCTATTACATACCAGTAGTGCAGATTACATTGAATTCATCCAAAGTGTTCATCCAAAGTAGATATCTAGGGCAATAGGTTTTTGCTTTTTGATGTTTTCTGTTTTATTGTTTTATTGTTGTTGTAGGCTATGTTCTTCAGAAGAGTGGCCATATAAGTCTTATAAACAAATAAATATATAAACTACATATTAGTCTGCATACCGAATCACAAAATAGCCCCACCCAGCCCATGAAATAATTTTACAGCTCAGTGGATTTTTGGCCCAGAAAAATGTAGGTAAGTTTGTCCTATGAATACTGTCGCTGACTGCTATGACTCTTTCATGTCTCAACCCTACCCAGCAGGGAATGATGTCTGACCTTGGCTGAGTTCAGAAGTGAAGTTGATTTGCTTTACATATATGGACAAGGGCTGTAGTGTAGACTGGGAAGTTGCAAAATGTTCCAGGTGAAAGCAGTGGTAAACACTGCTTTCTTGTTGCTAGGAAAAAGGGAAAGGTTGTGTACATGGAATCATCAGGAGTTCAATTCAGTCTCAGGACTTTTTGATTTTAATATTCTAGGGATTGAAATTAGGGTTTTTTGCACTCAAAGAACTACTGAACTATGTGAGAATAATCTAGACCAGGGGTCTTCAAACTTGGCCCTCTTATGACTTGTGGACTTCAACTCCCAGAATTCCTCAGCCAGCGTGCCTGGCTGAGGAATTCTGAGAGTTGAAGTCCACAAGTCATAAAAGGGCCAAGTTTGAAGACCCCTTGTTATGTATGCAGGCACCTGCATAGCAACAGCCAGCCACCAAGGGGCATTGGCCTGAACGGTTTTGGCGGGAAACCCAGTTTCGGCAGGAAACCTAGGGCCAACCTCATTGGCTGTCCGCTTACCTGGCTAGGTATTTAAGGAGGCCAGGTAACCCTCATCACTCAGTTTGCTACCCCCTTCCAATAAAGAGCTGAACTCACACCCTGGCTAGCGTCTCTTCCTTGCGTCGGACCCACTACACAATACCCCTGGTCTAGACCATCTGGATTGGGAAGGGCATGTTCACCATTTCTACAGTCCCTCCCCACATGCACTTTACATTCTCAATCAGCAGTATCTTGTCTAAAACTGATGTTTATTTTCTGGTTACCGTATCATCCAAACTTTAGCCATTCAATTGCTCCTGCAGAAACTATAGGAAGGAAAATTCCCCAGAGAGGTGGCATTTATTCAGATGTCATACTTCACTTTTGCCTTACCCCAGTAGTCATCCAAATAGTATTGTTCTGCAAAGTGACAATTTCAACAGATGCTTGTCTTTCACTATGCTGTTCCATTTGGGATTACAATCTTTTTGTAGTCCAGTTCCCCAATTTGTAAGATGCTGCAGTTATTTTCAAAAAACATTACTCTGTCTTACAAGGTTTGGGGTTTTTTTGCTCCCAAAAGTAATATTTAAATGCTTTCAAATTACGCACCAGTCAGTTGTGGAAGAGACATGTCTATTATGCTAACAGTAGAAAATGTTTTTACCCTTTTATCTCACCAGGCTTCCAAATAGCAAAATAGTTTGGATTTGTTTTCACTGATTTACATATTATTTGTTATATGCAACTATAATTCTGTTCCATTCATATAAAGCTCGAGTTTTCCATCCACCTGCCTCAGGTATACTGTTTACAGCATTTTCCCTTATGATTTTCATAATATGGGATGCATATTAGGGACCATAGAGAAAATCATCCTCCTTTCTATGTAATCCAAAAAATACAATTTTCAAAATTGCTGTGAGTACATGAGGCAAGTCACAAATACGAACATGTCGACATTGTGGTGTAATTCAAGGTTTTAATTGACATTATTAATGAAAAGCTATGAAGATCAGCCTCCACCATGGGTCTTTGCAGGATTGTGCCACTTTTGTTAAAATGAACCATCACACCACAAACACCCCTCCTTTTGTCACATTTACCAATGGGGCTTGTATTGTGGCTGTGTGTTGTTACTTTTGTCCTTTTGCTCCTCCTTCCCTTTGTTGGCTTGGAGAGACCAAAGAATTCTACCCATTCACAACTTGCATAAATTACTCCTATCAGTCAGCATGATAAATTGGGCTGCAATTAGGTTGGCCTGCAGGATTCTTTAGACCATGTTTACCTTAAAGATAAAGTTAGCCATAAACAAAGTACAGGACTCTGAAGTAACAGATTGGGCACCCAATGAGCTACTGATCCTGCAACTGGCTCTTTTGCTTCACCTTTTTTTTCTAATCCAGGAGGATTATAATCTGTTTTGTAGATTTTCTGTCCCGCTTTTTCTGCAGAACCCATATCTAGCTAACAGCTTTATTTGTGTAAGAAATAAGAAATCAGTACCAGATTTGTAAGATTTCCAGTTCAAGCTCTCAAGCTCTCTCTATCCAAACACATCAATAATTTTTATTGTACTTCTGCCTCAGTTGCCTCTCTGTAAAACAAAGCCAGCTGTACTGTCCACAGTAAAAATGAAGATTGAGGAACACTACACATTTATATGTGTGTGCATGTATGATAAGATGTTAGGGCCATAAATACAACCAGACTTAATTAGGGAGATAAAGAGTGCATGATGAAAATCTGGGAGGAGACCTACTCTGCTTTATAAAAATAAACCCTACATACAGGGCTATACAAAACATTCTATTAAGCTAGGAAACAGCACAGATCAATATATGAAAAGCAGATGCAATTTCCGTGGGTATTGTGTCTCTGGCCACATTTTGCCAGAGCTTCTTATAGTCTACTTGAATAAAAAACAAATTTAAATAGGTTGCTCTTCAGATGGATAGAAAAACAGGCTGTGACTTAAGTAGGATAGAGAAAGATAGCCCACTGTTCCTATCTCAATGTTTCAGTAAAATTAAATTAAGGTGAGGGGGGAGATAGACACACTTGTGGTAAACTGTGAGTTGCTCTTAACACTGAAGGATGTGGTTTTATGGCTGGGATGGCTATAAATTTGGCAAGGCTGTCACACACTTGGAAAGGGGTAAGAATACATTTATTTATTTTGCAGGTGGATTTTGGGTGCTTTTTATATTATGTTAAGTTCATTTACTCTTAGAATGGAGCAGATGATATCATCCTAGCCAAGACATTTAAGCAGAGCAAGATCAGGATTTTTATTTATTTATTTATCCCACCTTATTAAGGACTTGGATTGGCTAGTCCAAAGAAAAGAAGAAATAGGGGAGACATGATAGCAGTATTTGAAGGGCTGCCACAAAGAAGAGGGGGGTCGCGTTATTCACCAAAGCACCAGAGGGCAGGACAAGAAACAATGGTTGGAAACTGATCAAAGAGAGAAGCAACCTGGAATTAAGGAGAAACTTCCTAACAGTGAGGACAATTAACCAGTGGAATAGCTTGCCCCCAGAAGTCGTGGGCGCTCCATCACTGGAGATTTTTAAAAAGAGGCTAGACCATGGGTCGGCAACCCGTGGCTCCGGAGCCACATGCGGCTCTTTCAGCCTTCCTCTGTGGCTCCCAATCCTCCTATTCCATGTGCAGTCCCGGGAAAAAAAGTGGGACTCAAAAAGTTCAACCAAACATTGGAAATATTATTGATTAAAATACGTGACTCAAAGAAAATACAGGGAATTAAAATTAGAGATCAAGATTATAGATTGAGGGTGTTTGCAGTTGACTTGGTTATTATGTTAAGTCAACCAACTCAATCAGTTTTGGATTTAATGGAAATAATTTTACAATATGGACAAGTTTCTGGATTTAAGGTAAATAGACAAAAAACTAAGATATTGTCTAAAAATATGACCACAGAACAAAAGGTAGCTTTAGAAAAATTAACGGGATTTGAAATAGTTAAAAAGGTTAAATATTTGGGGGTACATCTTTCAGCTTCAAATACTAAACTATACAAGAATAATTATGAATTTTTATGGTAAAAAATACAAAAAGAGCTTGATAGCTGGAGAAAATTACAACTGTCTTTATTGGGAAGAATTGCAGCTGTGAAAATGAATGTTTTACCTAAATTTTTATTTTTATTTCAAATGATACCTATACTTAAAAAAGATTCAAATTTGGAGGAATGGCATAGAGGTATTAATAAATTTATTTGGGCAGGGAAGAGAGCGAGAGTTAAATTTAAGATAATGCAAGATGTACGTGAAAGAAGTGGTCTCAAAGTGCCCAGTCTTAAATTATATTATGAGGCGGCAGCATTATCGTCAATTAGTGATTGGTTTAATTTAACACAAAGGAGTTTATTGAATATTGAAGGGTGTGATTTGTTATATGGGTGGCATGCTTATTTATTGTATGATAAAAAAGTGGACAAAGCTTTTAAAATACATATATTAAGGTCTGTCTTGTTGAGAGTTTGGAAAAAATATCTATACAAGCTGAATTATAAAATTCCTATTTGGGCAATACCTAAACATGCAATAGAAAACATAAATGTGGGATTTAAACATGATGTGATAACATATAAAGAAATTCTTAGATTGGAAAAGAATGAATGGCAATTGAAGTCTTTCAATATTTTAAAAGAAGAAAAAATAGTACAAACGTGGTTTCAGTATGGGCAGTTACAGGCTAGATGGAAAGAAGATCAGAAAATTGGTATTTCAATATCAGATGGGAATTTGGTAAAGCAAATTAGAGATCAAAGTCGAGCGCATATAAGAAGGATATATAATGCATTGATAGAAATTGACTCAGAAGCAGAACTGGTTAAGGACTGTATGATAAAATGGGCCCAGAACTTTCAAGAACCAATAACAATGGATACTTGGGAGAAAATATGGGTTAGGAATGTTAAATTCACACAGGCACAAAAATCTAAGGGAGAATTTTTACAAAATGTTTTATAGATGGCATTTAGATCCCCAAAAATTAGCATGTATGTATCCAAATTGTCAGCCAAAATGTTGGAGATGTGGTTGTGATGATGCAACGCATTATCATGTATGGTGGACTTGTAAAAAAGTTAAAGCTTTTTGGATTAAAATTTGGTGGAACAAGCAGAAGATTTTTAAGAAAAAGATAAGATTTTTACCACAATTGTTTTTGGTGGGTATTATCACTGATTGTACTGCTATAGAAACTAAATTGATGCTGAATTTAATAACAGCTGCAAGACTTTTGGTAGCGCAATACTGGAAGAAGGAGGACCTGCCTACTATTGAAGAATGGACTTTGAAAGTTTCGAACTTGGCAGAAATGGCTAAAATCTCGGCATATGTGAAAGATCACTCGCAACAGAGATATATAGTGGAATGGGGAAGATGGATTGATTAAATTCAGAACAAATATGGGACTACAAAGTATCATTTAGCATTTGAATAGTTATTAGTTATTGTAATTAGAGGCTATATTATTTTTCTTTTCTATGGCTAAGGAGAGTTAATGTGCGATAGGGTTTAAAGAGTAATTATAGTAATTAGAATATTTTAGAGTAAGATTGTATGATGTAATGCCCTATATTCAGCTCTGGGAAGTCGGGGTGTGTGTGTTGGGATGGGAGGGGTGGGGAGGGGGGTGGGGTAGATGGGGTATATGTTTCAAAAATGTATTTTAAAACTTTTCAATTAAAAAAAAGTTCAACCAATCAATTCAAACTTCTCACGAAAAAACAACAACAAACTCATGAAGTTTGAATTGATTGGTTGAACTTCTTCGGACTCCACATGGCAGCAGCGGAGGAAGAGACTGGAGGACTGTTGGAAAGGTGAGTGGGCCCTTTTTCCGTTTGCTGTGCCTTCCTCGGGCTCCCCTCCTCCGAACACACCACTGCCGTCTTGCCCAACTCTCTCCCCACCCCACTCCTTTGCAGCAGGGCCGTTCAGCCATTTTTCCATCTGCTGCGCCTTCCTCGGGCTCCTCTCCTCCAAACACACCAATGCCATCTTGCCCGACTCTCTCCCCACCCCACTCTTTCACAGCAGGGCCATTCAGCTGTTTTTCCATCTGCTGCACGTTCCTCGGGCTCCCCTCCTCCGAACACACTGCTGCCGTCTCGCCCAACTCTCTCCCCAACCCACTCTTTTGCAGCAGGGCCGTTCAGCCGTTTTTCCGTCTGCTGCGCCTTCCTCGGGCTCCTCTCCTCCAAACACACCGCTGCCATCTCGCCTGACTCTCTCCTGACCTCACTGGGTGAAACACTGGAGGAGGGGAGCCCGACGAAGGTGCAGCAGAGGGGAAAAGGGCCAAACAGTCCTGCTGCGAAAGAGTGGGGTGGGGAGAGAGTCAGGCAAGATGGCAGCTGTGTGTTCGGAGGAGGGGAGCTGAAGGCAGCAGGTCCACCAGCCTCTGCCTTCACCTCTTCTTCTTTCAGGCCAGGCAGTGGAGAGAAGAGGGAGGCGGAGGCTGGCGGAGCTGCTGCCTTTGCCTCCTCTTCCTTCGGGCCAGGCAGCGGAGAGAAGAGGCTGGAGGAGCTGCTGCCTTCACCTCTTCTTCCTTCGGGCCAGGCAGTGGAGAGAAGAGGGAGGCGGAGGCTGGCGGAGCTGCTGCCTTTGCCTCCTCTTCCTTCGGGCCAAGCAGTAGAGAGAAGAGGCTGGCAGAGCTGCTGCCTTCGCCTCCTCTTACTTCGGCCCAGGCAGCAGAGAGAAGAGGCTGGCAGAGCTGCTGCCTTCGCCTCCTCTTCCTTCGGGCCAAGGCAGCAAGCGCAGCGGCTACCACGCTGGGACTGGATCACCTCCAGCATCTCTCAGCAAGCGCACTAGGCCGCCCCAACAGCAGCAGCCACTGCCGGAGCGATTGCTCGGCTCTTGGGGCCTGCAGCTGCCATGGGGGCTGGCCTGGGAATTTGTTTCTGCATGAGAGGCAGAGGCTGAGGGCGATGTGGCAGACCTCCAGCATCTCTCTCACTGCCGCCTCCACCACTACTGTCTTTGGCTTCCGCTACAGCCGAACCCAGGCAGCCTCCTCCACCCCCAGCAGTGGCATCTGAGGGTTCTCCGGTTTCATCGGAACCAAGCAGCAAGTGGAAAATTTAGCAGTAGCAGCACTACTGGGAGCGGTTTCAGTCGTCCCCTTCATTGCCAAGCATCCACATGGAAGTCAATGGAGGCACTACGGCTGGCCTTTCGAGTGAATGAGAGTGAGAGAGAAGCATTTTTGAGCAAAGTGTGAGTGAATGAGAGAGCGAGAGAGAAGCTTTTGCAAACAAAACGTGAGTGAATGAGAGCGGAGGGGGCAGGGTGGGTGCATTCCTCACCTTAGGCTCCACTCTTCAGTCAAACCCTGTTCTGAGCATGCGCGCAGGCACGTGCATGCGCACACAAATTTTGCGGCTTCCAGTTTTTCCTTTTTGTGAGGGAACCGGTTCCGAGTGGCTTTCACTGTTTCAGGTTGCCGACCCCTAGGCTAGACAGTCCTTGTCTGAGATGGTATAGGTTCTCCTGCTTGAGCAAGAGGCTGGACTAGAAGGCCTCCAAGGTCCCTTCCAGCTCTATTCTATTCTATTAATTTAATAGGAGGTTAATTCAAGGCAGTGGAACATATATAGTATTCCTTCTTCCTTCTATTTTCCTCACAATAATAACCCTGTGAGGTGGGTTCGGCTGAGAGTGACTGGCCCAATGTTACACAACCAGCTAGGTGACTTGAATTGAGCCTAGTGAGCTGACATGACCAGGAAATATGAGAATTATTGATTAGACTGGTCAGTGGTTTTCCGTGAAGCTGAAAATTTATAAAAACAAAACAAAACAAAAACACAGAAAACCAGAAAAAGGCAATGGTGAACTATGTCCTTACTATTACCATGAAGATTGTTGGGCTTTGGCTATAAGTCCCATGGGTACAATCTGACTCAAAATAATGTACATATACAAAATATTTCTAATGTTTTCACCATAGTTTTCTGAGATATCTGCCTCAGAATGGAAATTTTTGCTGCTGATTTGTGAATCTTATATTCCTTCAGAAAAGCTAAGAAAAGGGTGGCTCATGGCTTTTAAATATGAGGAAAGTTATGCTGCTAGTAGGCATGCTGGTGCTACTCTGAGGTGGCAAGCTTCTGCACCAAGGATAGGCAGCCTGAGCATCCTTGAGATTTGGGATCTGTAGCTTTTATGATTCATTGCCACTGGATTTTGCTAGCTAAAGCTGGCAAATATTGAAGACCAAAACATCTTGAGGGAGCCAGCTTGTCTCCCCTATTGTATAGATTTACCAAGGAATAAAACTAATTGAATTCTCAAGTAGGTATGTCCTGTTCTACTAAACCTGAAATGATTTCTGAATTAAATCAAAGAGGTGGAACGGATGCATGGATGCTGGACCCACAATCAGCTTAATGCTTCCAGTGGAAATTTATCTTTCTGGTTCTTCCCGTCCAGTTCTCATGTGGGTGAGGTTTTGTAGGGTTTTTCCCCCCTATTGTGTCTAGTGTTTGCACACATACTCATACATGCACACCATTCTGCCTTCAGTAGTTAATTCATGAGTATGACTATCCAATAAGAGCTGTGATGAAAACCTGTATAAACCCGACTATAACTTCTTTTGCATCTAAGTGAGGACTATAAATTTATCAACACAACACTTTCTATGCACACGGTTCATTGAACACACTTCTAATGATCAAATAAGACTTGGGTCACCTTTGCAAGAGGAGGTGGGAAATGAAAGTCAAGGCAAACTGATCCAGCACAATTCCCACTGGATTTAAACATTGTCTGAAGCATAAATCAAGAGCAACTATTCTTAGGAAGACTTTCTGTAGCATTATCTTATCTACACTGAACCTCCAATGCACAATAATCTTTTTTTTTCCATATCTTTTTCTTACCCTTGACACAGAGATGCAGACTGCACAAAACAATTTGGCGATCACAGTACTCCCGGGTCTCCAGCTCCTCCTGCACCCCATATTCTGCTTTATTTCTACTCCTCTTCCTTCTTGATGAATTTTTAACAACCTGGAAAACCTGGTAAATTTTCTTCATTTGTTCACAACTTTAAAGAAAGAGAGACAGTGGTAAAGAAAAAAATGCAAAATCTAAAAATCCATTGCATTCCTGCATTTTAGCAATGTTGAGTTCTCTCTTTGAAAGAAAACATGTATGGAGAAGAAGGAGAAGGAGGAGGTAGCAGCTCCCTTCTCATTTAGTACTAGGCAACACTATTTGCCAGGTTATAAAGTGAAAAAATAATATTTTCCACCCCACAGCAATCCATGGAAGGAAGAATAGGAACAAGGCTTGAAGCTCCGGCCTGCATGAAGTGCTCTCAAAAGTAGGAACAGATCCAGGTCTTTGCTGGTAACTTGAGAGAACAAATAACTCAAAAGGCTAGCAACTCATTTTACAAGGTTTCCAATTTCTGTTTTCATTGCTATGTTCTGACAGTTTTCAAATGCCCTCCAAAGAATCTCCACATGAGCACAGAAAGAGCAATGACTCTTCCAAAAGCAATATTGATCTGAAGAATCATAAATAGCCAGGGCCACCAAATAGATCCCTTCTCCTTAACATGGTTATTGGTTTGTCACAAAAGCTCAACATTTTTCAGCAACCATCATGTTGCACAATCCAGAAGTCAATTTGCAGTGGATTAACTCATTGAGGAAAGTGCTATTTGAAACAAGCAGTTGTGGAATTGCTAAGAAACAAATGGCAATATTGGAAAATAATAAGTAAATGGAAAATACTAGACAAGTGAAACGTAGAGATATTAGAAGTGTCATAAAACCCTTATTGTTACAGTGCATGGAAAAGTATGCATGGAATCTGAAATCAGGGGCATCCTTCAGCTTTTTTATGTTGGGGAAAATGGCATTTTTACCCGTGTGTGGCAATCCATCTTTTTGTGGGATTGAAAGTGTCTTATCGATTAAGAGGAGAAAAATCCTGATTGAGGTGATCCAGAAAAATATAAAATCCATCCTGTCAGGATACAGGTAGTCCTTGATTTATAACCATAACAAAGCCTGCTGATTATGGTAAGTCATGACAGTTGTAAAGCAAGTCAACCTAGATGACTGATCCAGTTTTATGACTTTTTATATCCTACCTTTGTTATTTTTATAGATAACTTAAGGCGGCGAACATATCCAACACACACCTTTCTCCCCCTATTTTACCCACAACAACAATTTGGTGAGGTTGATTGGGTTGAGAGAGAAAGAAAGGTCCAAAGTCACCCAGCTGGCTTTCATGTCTAAGGCAGGACTTGAACTCAAGGTCTCCTGCTCTCTAGGCTGGTGCCTTAACCACTAGACCACGGGTCGGCAACCCATGGCTCCGGAACCGCATGCGGCTCTTTGAGCTGTCTCCTGCGGTTCCCAGCCGCCCGGTGCGCACGCACCTCTTCGAATGGGCAGTGGCGCGTGCGCACCTCTCCAAATGGAGAGTGGCACCGCCCGTTCTGAGAGGTGCGCGCGCACCTTTCCGAAGGGCGGAGGTGCGCGTGCACCTCTCCAAGCCACCGCCATCCCGTCCGGAGACCTGCCACATTCATCAAACATTGACGAACGTGGCACCTGTGCAAATGGGATGGTGGTGGTTTGGAGAGTGCGCGCGCACCTCTCCAAGCCGTCCCGTCCCGTCCGGAGACCTGCCGCGTTCGTCAAACATTGACAAACACGGCAGCTGTGCAAACGGGATGGCGGCGGTTTGGTGAGTGCACGCACACCTCTCCCAAGCCACCGCCGTCTGGACACCTGCCGACGGGCGGCGGCGGCTTGGGAGAGGTGCGCGCGCACTCGCCAAACCACCGCCATCCCGTCCGGAGACCTGCCGCGTTCGTCAAACATTGACGAACACGGCAGCTGTGCAAACGGGATGGTGGCGGTTTGGAGAGTGCGCGCGCACCTCTCCCAAGCCGCCACCATCCGGAGACCTGCCGACGGACAGCGGCGGCTTGGGAGAGGTGCACGCGCACTCGCCAAACCACCGCCATCCCGTTTGCACAGCTGCCGCATTCGTCCATGTTTGACGAACGTGGCAGGTCTCCGAACGGGACGGCGCGCACCTCTCCAAAGGGGAGACCCGTCATCGCTCAGGTGCCTCCCATTTTGCGCATGCGCAAAATGTTTTTTGCCCATGTGCGTGAGTGGACGCACGCACGCGCAATTTTTGCGGCTCCCACTTTTTTGTTTGTGTGATGGAACCGGTTCTGAGTGGCTCTTTTCCTTTTTCCGGTTGCCGACCCCTGCACTAGACCAACCTGGCTCTCTCTTGGTTGTTAAGCAAACCAATTGTTCACTATGGGGTGGAAGTAAATGTCATTTTTTTGGCAAAAACATAAAACATGGTCACATGACTATGGGACCCTGCAGACATCATAAATGCAGGTTGATTGATCAGGTCACATGACCCCAGGGTGGGCTCTGGCCATCAAAATTTTGGAATTGTGTTGTAAGTACCCTTGGGGAGGTCCGTGCTAACTTCAAACAGTTGATAAGTGACCAGTCATAAGTTGAGGACTATCTGCACATGACAAAATGATACATCTCTTGGGTTGTATGAACAGAATTAAACATAGTGCTAACAAATAGAAAGCAAAGGCATTCTATATGCTTTGGTTATTAGCCAAGAATGGATTTCAACAACTTTATATTTCTTTAGTTCTGTTTAAAAAGACATTTATTGCAATTTTAAGAAAATACAGAGAAAACCATATAAAAAAGAAATTTTAAAAAACTTTGTACATGCAGTACATCCAAGCAACTAGTTATGAAGTTACAATACCAAAATAAGCAAAAATCAGACGTCTCTAAATTTTTACATACTGGGTTCATATAGCATGTTTAACTATATCACAGACTAGTTTAATCATTTAATTTAAAAAAGGAAATTATTCTTTTAATAACAATGTACCAAATTACATATAAAAATTCTGTTCTTATAAGATACTACAAAATCAATGCCAAAGGGAAACGTATTGCACTATTCTTTGATTAATAGGAAAAATAGTATTTTCAAAATTCATAAATTACATATTGTCTGAATAACCTGGCTTACCTTGAAGGGCTAACAGCTCACAGTGTTAAAATATGCATATACCATCTTATAGAAGATCTTCCAGAAATAAATAAAATACAATATGTATTTTTCTTTTTAAAAAGGGGGAAAAAATACAGCAGAACCTTACAATGGGATGCCATCATGTTGAGACTTGAAGACCACTCACCAGGTTAGCCTCCTAAAAGAAGAAACCCCACAGCTGGAAAGAGAACTGAATTGGCTCTTTCTGTTTCCCACCCACCTTATATCAATCAAATAGTGGAGATGCCTGGAGAAAAGATTTTAAAGTCAACTGCCAGACTTGGACAGATTGGTATGGGATCAAGTGATCTTTCTGATCCCTTCCTCCTAGAATATAAAGCATTCATTTATTCATTCATTCATTCATTCATTCATTCATTCATTCATTTATTTATTTATTTATTTATTTATTTATTTATTTATTTGGATTTATATACCGCCCCTCTCCCAAGGGACTCGGGGCGGTGTACAGGGCAATTAAAACACTATGAACTACACATAATATACAAAAATTAAAATGAAATTAAACCAAATAGCCCTAAACAATAAAACACATTCTAAAATGTAAAATTTTTAAAATTTAAGATCTAAAATCCCAGTCCCTCAGTCCAGGCCGGCAAGTTCAAATAGCCAAGTCTTCAGGTCGCGGCGAAAAGAGCGAAGGTCGGGAGCCATCCGGAGCTCAACAATATTGAACTAAGTAAGCACAGATATTCTAGTTTACACTTGGAAAAAGTTCTGTGCATGTCCATTTTTTCCCCCAATCACCGCCACTGTCCATACTGCTGTACCCATTTCTCTTCTGACCAATGGCTCTAATCCTGTGTAAATTTCCCATCAGTAAGATTTATGAGTACAGCCCCATTTTATCTTGTTGGTTAATTCCAACACTAGCGTGATGTGGTGACTGTGTAATTAGCAATGAAGCTCATAATGCCAAAACAATGTAATAGACATTTTATCAGTTTCTGGCTTCATTAGTCATAGCTGACACAATCAATTTATGTTGCCATTGGCTGGCCCTAATCAGCAGCAGGACTTTTCCCATGCAAGAAAATCTAACTGAAAGGACTACAGAGAAACAGGTACTTTCTTGCCTATGAGCAGCAAAAGAGGAAATCTGAAGGAGCCTTCCACTCTCAAATCACACTTAATTTCAATCCAAATCAAAAGAAATTCCAGGAGTTGGCTTTTTTTTGAGAGGGCAAATACCTTCCTATTATGACCTGTAAACATTTAATTTGGGGTAGAGTGGGGAGGGGAAAGCAACTGAATGGAGCTGAGCGTTTACTGGTGAATGCCTTTCTTGATGCCACATGGAGTTCACAGTAGATATTTTTTTTCTTTGCATCCTAGGAGAGAAATATCTGCCGCTACGTAGGATTGAACTCTCAGCCTTCTGAATGGGAGGCAAGTGTCTTCACCACTAGGTCAAATAAGGATTACATATTTTTTTTTATGAATTGAGAAAAGGCATGAGTAAAGTTGGCAGGTCTTTTAGATTCCACTTTTTCCCTGTTTATGGTCCTTTTTTAAAAAAAAATCCATTTATATCTCGCCCTTCTCCGAAGACTCAGGGCGGCTTACAAGCTTAGCAGTAGCCTTCATTCTATGTATATGCCTGCTTATTAGGGCTTTCACACCCTTTCACACTTCCCTCTTTTGGTGTCTCTTCAACCAATGTTGAGAAATGAGCTTCTGCGATCCAAAACATTAAGCAAGGCAGTGATATTTTAGGCATGCAGAAAAAAATGACTTCTCTTCCAAATAATTCCTTTTATCTGTGGCCATGTGCTCTGCAGCCAACCCAGGCTTCTGAGGTCCTCCTTCTCCTCTTCCCCCCCCCATGGGACATCATCTAAGTTTATATTAATCCAGCATGCAAAAGCAGGTATGTCTGATGTTAAGAGCTTAGGCAATGGGAAAACCTATTGACCAAAGATAGAGTGCACTGTTGTATACAAAAATGAAAATAAAAAGGACTGGTTTGAAATTAGTAATAAGCAGAGGAATTCTTTTCTTTTTCATTTCAATTCCCTTCAAATCATCTTTCAAAAAAGAATTTCACCTGGGTGGGATGTAATCATGATGAAATTTCAAGAGGTGAAACCCCAGAGAGTAGATGGTCAATATTTGCAATATTGAACTACATGGAATCATCTTCTGCTAAAGTTTCTTAGGAAAAGGGGTGAAACAACAAGAGAACTCATGCTTTCCTTTCCCCAAAAGCATGTAGTTCCAAAAACAGATGGCTGTTGTTTTCAGAATGGATTGTATGCAGCCCATTAAATCACTGCGACCAAAAATGCTCTTGGGTGTTCTGGAAGCCTCTCTGTTTCTTTAGACAGATTCCCACACAGTGAAATTAGGCCCTGCAGTTTTCCTCATTTAGTTGCTCAATTCATTCTCCTTTTGCAGCTTTTAAATCTACTGATATAGCAAATACTAATGCTTGCAGGGATATCGTAGAATGGAAGAGGTAGTAATAGCTGCGTTATTTCTCAAGCTCAGTAAAGCTCATGCATGTGCTAAACACACAAAAGCAGACAAGCTTTTTATGCCATTGATTTGATTTATACATCAGGATTTATAGCAAAAGGAAGTAAGACGTTCCTATGGTGATTTCAGGAAACAGCCCTTAGAAATACCTGCTATAAAATATCTTGCCTTCTCAGTACATTGCATATAAAGCATATAGAGCTCTTTTGGTTGAATTTGCCAGGCAGGGTCATAGTTCTGAAATTGGCCTGTCTCTCCATCACCTGAATTGGGGAACACGTTTTCTAACCTTTCACATCACCATTTCCTACTTCAGTGCCTTCCGCTATTGTTGGCTCGGAGACCCATAATTTCTGTCCACTGGTTGTACTGTCAAAGTATGGTGGAAAATGCAGTTCCCAACAACTAGCAAAAATCAGATTTGAAAAAGGATTTCCGTTTTCTGCAAGCCTACAAGCTTATTCCATTTAATATGGCAACATTTTACAACATCCCTGTCAGCTCAGCAATGTGAATGCCTCCTGGAGAATATCTGAAAATATGTGGCTGTTCTCAGATTTAAGAATTTAAACACGATGTTGACTGCGCAGAAGAGAAGAGCAAACTATAACTACATTGCTGGAAATTTCAGATATAGTTCATCAGTTACTCGTTTTCCCACAAACTTCTACCCTCTTACGTTATGTTATCCCTTTATCATTTTTCCCTGGAAGCAAACCATGGGCATTTCATGGTACTCCCCCTTTTAACTTTAATTTTGGGTTTCAGTTATAAAGGAGCAGCACTGACACAATATGAGTCAGTAGATTAGAGGGTAGCCTTTTGTCTGACAAGAGAAATAAGTATTCTTCAAGTCATACACCACCCCCTTATCCTAAGAGAAGTTCTATATTTATTAAAAGGTCTTGTTTCACTTTAAAGATATTTGTGTGCACGTAGGTCATTCATTTCAAGATATGTAATACCAGTTGAGTCTAACTCTTATCATCTTTGATGAAATCATATAAAGGGTGTAGCAGTTTCCACATATCCTTAAATGTTCACTTCTGTAGTCTGTAGGCCCAGGAAATCCTGAAAATGGCAGAGATAAGGGACATGGGGACAAATCTTTTCATAATAATTCTGTAATAATATTTATGCATGACAATTTTGAGGGCCACGAGGTAAGACTGGGGTTTTCAGGTCTTTATTCGTCTTTGAAGTTTGAGTAACTACTAAGCTACTAAAAGCAGATAAATAAATAATCACATAGTTCAACTAAAAAAGACAAGACCACCACAAATTGTAAGACAGAGCAGATACGTTAAAGAGTATATTGCAACTAAAAGCCAAGGAAAGATTTTCTACTTATCAGTCTCCTATGAAGGGTCTCACATAAAGCAGTTCAAACTGTGCACAGTCCGAGGAGCTATGCCCAAAGCAACTTTAGCACAGGCAGCTGCAGATGCCTCAATCATAAAATGACATGAATGCCATCAAGTCTGCTCTCCTGGGCTTAAAACGTCTTTACTTCTG
Source organism: Vipera ursinii (assembly GCF_947247035.1). Taxonomy (NCBI): domain Eukaryota; kingdom Metazoa; phylum Chordata; class Lepidosauria; order Squamata; family Viperidae; genus Vipera; species Vipera ursinii. The sequence goes on along the minus strand of NC_139513.1, from coordinate 50,439,714 downwards.
CGTTAGCAGAAGGCCCACAAAGAGAATAATCTGAAAGATTGGCTCTTCCTATGAATTACCTAGAGAGGAGCTTAAGTCCTTGAAAGACTAGCCCTTATTTGTCAGGGAACAAAAGGAAGAAATATGAAGTCATAAAAATCAATACTTGGCATATTACAGTACCCTGCTTGATTAACCTTTTCCACCCAGTTATGTCTGCAGCAGAAAGTTAACCTCATTCTTAAGCACTCTTGGAGTTTCCCCTCCACAGCAGTGTTTTTCCACCTAGGCACCTTTAAGGTGCTTCAATTCCCAGAATTCCCCAGCCAGCATGAAAGATTTTTTTTTCCTTTGCTGGTTTGCAAACATAGAAAATTGTGTCTAGCTCAGAAGTTTACCTATGCTTATTTCAAAAGCAAGGCAACATACGGTGGCCCATTTTCACAATCAGACATAGGACCCAAAGCGGAATTACAGAACTGTTGGAGAATTTGTGGCTGATTACACTTTACAATGTATGTCCAAAGACAATGGCAAACCTCATACCAATAAACTTTTCATTGTGCACAAATATGTTATTATTCTTATAACTCACTTTGGCTTATCATTTCGATCATTTAACTAGTATTAAGATCATGAAAGAATAAAAAAAATCCTTTCACTGTGTTTTATTTTCTGCTCTTTCCCCTCAGAGATTAAGAATTAAAATTGTAGCCAATATGGCTGCTGAATGGTAACAGGCTTTTCCCCTTTTATTTATTTGTTTATAAAATTTATTATCGATGATCTGCTGTTTTTGCTTGCAAAGCTATTTCTCTGGCAGTGCTGCTCCCTGGATTTGAATGGGAGCACTCAGGAATGACCCAAGATGACTTTTGGATGGCCGTGGACCCATTTGGGAAGGAGTCTTGAAGACTCTGGTTCTCTCTGGAAACAGTTGGAAAGTCACTGGATGAATCCATCTTCCTGTCAGCATTTCATTTTGTTAATTATGCTTGGGTTTTTAACTTTCACTTTTTGAATTTATTGTTTTACTTTGTTTTTTGCTCTAAAAAGTTGAACAATGATTGAATGCTGATTTATTTCAAACCCTTTACCAGACTGTTTTGCTCTTTTTCCCCCCCTTTGATTTATGTTGTTCTAAATAGCCTTGAGCTTAAATGGACTCCAGAAGATGGTAGAGGACAGGAAGGCCTGGAGGAACGTTGGTTCGCCGATGGGTCGGACACGACTTTGCAACTAACAACAACAAAAACAAAATAGCCTTTGTTCTCCTTGTAAGGAAACACAGCACTTTAGTGGATGGTGAAGTGCTTTCATTTGATTTACATTAATATTGGATTCACACTACAGGATTTTGGTACTTTTTGAATTTTCAAAATATTTGGAGTTTATCTTTTTGAACAGTGGCTGAAATCTAAAAAAACAACAACACGCTGTTGGGTAGTATGCAGCTTTTAGTTTAAAGGTTTTTAAAAAAAACATTTGATGAGAACATAATGGCCATGAAAAATATGCAGAGGCATGTAGTTTTGGATGAAGATTTACAAAAGGACTTTGATCTTAATGTTGCAAACCGACAAGATATCCCCACAGCCAGAGAACTGAGTTGACCCCATGCATTCTTTGAAGTTCATGCCTGCATATCCATACAATACAAGGAGTCTTGACTGAATGGGGAA
>NC_139513.1:47829353-47936853 GCF_947247035.1 Vipera ursinii | reverse complement strand
AGGATTTGCTATGCAATGATCTGAAGCAGGGCATTTTGACATATAAGTCTTGCCTTTAACATTTCCTCACTCTAAATATACAGAACCCACCCACAGCTCTTTGATAAAATGGTGTGTTTTTGTGTTTCCGTCTAGACAGTTATTGTTGTTCTGCCTTCATAGGCTTTTACAATAATAACATTTTTATTGCTTTAGTTAAGTGAAATCTGTAATTTAGCTAAATTGTACTTTTACTTTGCGATTCTTTAAATGAGATTGGGGAATATGAATAGTATAAATTACAGGCTGAAGCAATGCTTCAGCTTTAAAGGCAAAAAAGAAAAAAAAGTTCATAGCTACAAACATTTCACCTCTCTGAAGCCCTGTCTCTTCCCCCAGCTGTTCTACAGTCTGAATAATAAACAAATAGCAATTACTTTATAGGTAGCCTTAAACTATGGCAAAACCAGAAAATCTGCCAGAAACAGCAACTCGAGGCATATAGCTATTATTGCATATCCGATGGCTATTTAAAAAATACATAATGTAGCCAATGGTTTACAAGAGAACCCAGAGCTGATTGACCTTCACTTTTCATCCATTATACTACATCCTGATTTCAAAGATCTAGTACTGCTCTATCTGATGCTGTTTCGTTCCATCTAAAACAGTGGTTTATTCCAATGTCTAGTTATTTGTCTATATAAATTACAAATTGTTGCTGTTATCTCCTGTCAAGTCACAGCTGATTTCTGGTGACTTCAATGATAAAAGCTGTCCAACCTGTCTTTTGCTGATACACAAAGATCTTGTAGGTGCATTTCTGTGGCTTCCTTCCCACCATTTCATGCACTCCTAGCCGCTTTTCTTCCATCCAACTTGCCCAGCATCATAATCTTTTCCAATAGGTTCATTAGCTTTCAGGGTGTGTCCAAAGCGCAGTAATTTTGGTTTTTCACAATCCTGCTTCTCACTGAGCCACCTGGCTTGATTCCTCTAGAACTGAATAATTGGGCCCCTTAGCTAACTAAGAAATGCAAAGCAGCTTTCTCCATAGTTCAAAATGAGCCAAGATATTTTTATTTTGGTAATGTATTGCAGTGTATCCCTCCATCCATGTATCATAACAGGGAAGATAATTAAATTGGTCATGCTAACTTTTATGATAATTGAAATATCACTGTCTTTCTATTCACGTGATATTAGCTATGCTATATGGACCATATGCTAAGTGACTGCATTCTGTCTGCAGATAGGAAGAGAGGGTTGGACTTTAAAGGTGGTCCATACTGCATCACCACTTCATCTGCATAGTTCTGTGGCATTTAGTAGAACTATGTTCTCCCTCACAGATAGCCACATCCTGTTGTCATTGCCTTTCATGGTCTGGGGCTGCTTATTCATCAGAATCTATCTTGCTTGTATAGTAGCTAGCCTCCTTAACTGCAGACAGTCTCACCATTCATCATCTATAAATGTACCCTGTTTCCTTGAGCTAAGGCATGGGAAAATGTCATTTACAGATACACACTATGTGTCAGAAACCATTTATATCCCATTCATAAATTCCTATATGTATGTTCTAAAATCTTACACCCCACTGGATTCTGCCATTTCTCCAAGGAAGACAGGAGAAGATGTTAATTGACCATCTCTATCCATTTAATGCAAGGTTGTTTATTCAGTCTGCCTGCAGGCATCATCAGAGCAGGGGAAGAACTTTGAACTGAAAAGAACAAGGAAAGTGGGGGGAGAGATCTGGTTTGTATCTCTGATTAGAATCTGAAAGGGAGGAAGTAAATGTCATAAAGGCATGGAAGATTTCTTTTCCGTTTTGACACCTGAACTTTAATTGATCCGGGACTGACCAAATGGACTGAAGGGAGGGGTTTTCACCCGGGGACAATTTAAAAGTACCAATCTGTAACACAGTTTTCAGATCCTGTCTAGATTTCCCACTGACAATTATGTTTTAGTAAAAGTTCCTTTTGGACAAATTCTGTCTCCAAGAGTTCTTTCCTAAGACGTGGATTGGGGTGGGACCTGACATGAATTAGAGTTCTCTTCCTTTTTTTTCTTGAAGCAGCCAGTTTAATGCAGAGACCAAGGCATCAGGCTAGAAATCTAGGAACCATGAGAATAGAATTAGAATTAGAATAGAACAGAACAGAACAGAACAGAACAGAACAGAACAGAACAGAATAGAATAGAATAGAATAGAATAGAATAGAATAGAATAGAATAGAATAGAATAGACTCTGGAAGGGACCTTGGAGGTCTTCTAGTCCAACCCCCTGCTCAAGCAGGAGACCCTATACCATTTCAGTCAAGTGGCTGTCCAATTTCTTCTTTAAAACCTCCAGTGATGAACCACCCACAGCTTCTGAAGGCAAGCTGTTCCACTGGTTAATTGTTTGCACTGTTAGGAAGTCTCTCCTTAATCCCAGGTTGCTTTTCTCCATCCATCGTTTCTTGTCCTAACCTCTGGTGCTTTGGAAAATAAGTTGACCCCCCCTCTTCTTTGTGGCAGCCCCCTCATATACTGGAACACTGCTATTATGTCACCCCTAGTCCTTCTTTTCTCTAGTCTAGACTAGCCAAACCCAAGTACTGCAGCCATTCTTCATATGTTTTAATCTCCAGGCCTTTAATAATCTTATTTGTTCTTCTCTGCACTTTTTCCAAACTTTCAACATCTTTTTTGTAATGTGGTGTCCAAAACTGGACGCAGTATTCTATGTGTGGCTGAGACTTTGAGACTGGCTCAAAGGCCCACTCCCTCCCCTTCCCCCCCAAAAAAAAGAGTAAATGGCCCAAGGCTCAAGGAGTGTCTCCCACTCCTACTTGTAGTAGAACAACTGAATTTGCCAGCATTTTAGAAATGTTTGTATATTCACTGAGGATGCAATCACATATAAAATTATTACACAAAATTAACCTTACTAAAGCCAGAGACAATTTCTTTTGAGCCAGTATATGAAGGATTAGGCTATAGATCAAGCTGATATTCATAATATGATTTGGAAAGAACTCCGTCTTTTCAACATGATATACTGGTGGTTTCTGAGATTTAAAAATCTGTGCCATATTATATGAAGAGGCTACTTCATGGATGTATTTCTAGAATGGTGCATTTGCTGACTTTCCTCACAAAAGAAACATCAAAATAAATTTCTATTTGTATATATTATAACATGTTAGGTGCAAAGTATCTTACAAAAGCAAGGATGATAATTAACTAAACATTCTAGAAGTGTATTGGTAATTTTTTTTATTTTTACAAAGTATTTTCAAAATAAATTGTAAATTTATGTAAATGTAAAAAAAACCATAAACTCTGGCAATAATCAAAAGGAGAGAAGGTAAAGAAAAAGGAGAGAGAAATGCAGAAAAATAGAACAAAAGGAAACAGAAAGAAGCTTCTGATTTTTTCTGCAGCATACTGTATATTTACAAAATTAACTCTTACTCTATAATTACAAAGAAAAGAAAAAGCTCACTGTTTCCATTATCATGGTCTTTTTAAATCATCAGACCCTAAGGCTTTGTTTTAAGCCCAGTACACTTTAACGACTTCATCAATGATTTGGATGATTTCCAGACAATACCAAGCTGGCAGGAATAGCCAATACTCCAGAAGATAGGCTTAAGATACAGAAGGATCTTGACAGACTTGAACAGCGGGCGCTGTCTAACAAAATGAAATTCAGTGGTGAAAAAAGTAAAGTTCTAAAGGTAAAGGTAAAGGTTCCCCTGCACATGCGTGCTAGTCGTTTCCGACTCTAGGGGCCGGTGCTCATCTCCGTTTCAAAGCCGAAGAGCCAGCGCTTGTCCGAGGATGTCTCCGTGGTCATGTGGCCGGCATGACTAGACGCCAAAGGCGCACGGAACGCTGTTACCTTCCCACCGGAGTGGTCCCTATTTTTCTACTTGCATTTTTACCTGCTTTCGAACTGCTAGGTTGACAGAAGCTGGGACGAGTAACAGGTGCTCACTCTGTTAAGCGGCACTCGGGATTCGACCCGCTGAACTGCCGACCTTCTGATCGACAAGCTCAGCATCCTAACCCACTGAGCCACATTTAGGCAAAAAAAAAACCAAATGCCCAATGTATAGTATAGGTGATACCTGGCTCAATAGTAGTAACTGTGAGAGGGATCTTGGAGTCTTAGTGGACAGTCACTTACATATGAGCCAGCAGTGTGCTGCTGTGCACTTCCAAAAAAGCCAACACAGAGGGATAGAATCAAGATCACGCGAAGTGTTAACACCACTTTATAATGCCTTGGTAAGGCCACACTTGGAATATTGCATCCAGTTTTGGTCACCACAATGTAAAAAAGATGTTGAGACTCTAGAAAGAGTACAGGAAAGAGCAACAAAAATGACTAGGGGACTGGAGGCTAAAACATATGAGGAACAGGCTGTTGGTTTGATCTCTGAGCTTGGTGATTTGGCTGCAAATGTTTCATCTCCATTTGGGGGGAATATCTTCCGTGTGCTTTGAATTGTGCTCATCTGACAGAGCACTGGCCTTTTAAATACTTTTTTGGTATTTGGTATATAAAGAACGGTTGCTGGAATTGGGTATGTGTAGTTTAATGAAGAGAAGGATGAGGGGTGACATGATAGCAGTGTTCCAATATCTCAGGGGTTGCCACAAGGAAGAGGGAGTCAAGCTATTCTCCAAAGCACCTGAAGGCAGGACAAGAAGCAACGGATGGAAACTAATCAAGGAGAGAAGCAACCTAGAACTAAGGAAAAATATCCTGACAAAACAATTAATCAGTGGAACTAGTTTATCGGCAGGAAGGACAAGGGAGACGCGTCTTCGTTAACAGGTTTATTTTAGTCAGCCCGGACAAAAGGAACAGTGAACAAACATGCTTTATATAGGCAGCTGTCAAACGGGACAGCAAATCAGCTGGGCGCATTTTCCCTCCAAGAACAGGGGGCCAATCAGTCAGCTGTTAGGGCAGAATTTCCCCAGCGACAACGCTTAGCGGGTAACTAGGCAGGGGATCCTGTCAGCTGGTTTTGGCGGGCGACCGGCGTTTTGACAGCTCGTCGCCGCGACTGCGCATGCGCCAACTTTGACAGCTCGCGGCGGCCGCCGGGGGCTTGCCGCGAGTTTGACAGTTGGGTAGTGAATGCGCATGCGTCAGTATTTGACAGCTCGCGGCTGTCGCTGTGGGATAGCCGCGGTTTTGACAGCTCGCGGCTTAATGTGCATGCGCGGCGTTTGACAGCTGTCAAACGGCCGCGTGTACTCGCGGGAGCGTCTGCGCATGTGTCATCTTTGACAGCTGTCAGTGCGGCCGCGTAAATGCGGCCTATGACAGCTGTCATTATGGTTTGCAGTATATTGCACCCCTTTCCCCCCCCTTGAACTGAACAAGTAATTTGAATTAACTTTTAACAGTGTTTGAACTTGTTGGCGCACTCCCGGCCCATTCGAAGTCCAGTAAGTATGCTGGCGGCCTTTTCTGTCGCGTGGATCTGCGAGGTGAAGGTTTCTCTATTGTTGCAGGGGCTTCCTCGGGAGGAAGATCGGCTGGAGCGGGGACATTCTCTGGGTGAACGGTGCTGGGGGGTGCAGGTTCTTCCGCCGCTGTTTCTGGCGTGGAGGTGTTGGGGGGTGACCTGGGTCGGAGTTGATCTGCGTGTCTCCGTAGTGTGAGTCCCGTGCCAGCATTGATGGTGTATGACAGGGGGCCGGTTTGATCGAGAACCACCCCCTGGGTCCATTTATCCCTTCCCCCATAATTTCGGGCCCAGACATTTTGTCCCTTAGAGAATGTTTTGTGTGGCAAGTTGTTGGTTTTTTCGGCCGCTGGCCTGTCTGGGTGCAGTCTGTCAAGTCGAGTGACCAGTCGGCGACCCCATCTTAGTTCTGCTGGAGATTTTCCGGTGGTGGACACGGGAGTGGAGTGGTGAGCGAGGAGGAAGCGGGCGAGTCGACGGTGCCAGTTTCCGACGATTATTCTGTGCAGAGAGTCTTTGGTGGTCTTTACCATGACCTCTGTGAGGCCATTACTGGACGGGTGGAACGGAGCCTATGTTGCGTGTCTAATACAGTTCCTCCTCGTGAAGATCTGGAAATCACGGGAGGTAAATTGAGGTCCGTTGTCAGTGATTATGACATCTGGTAGACCGTGGGTGGCAAAAACTCCCCTTAATGCTTGAATGGTGGCCTCTGATGTGGTGCTTGAAACCGGGAGAACCTCCAGCCATTTAGAGTAACTATCTACAATAATTAAAAAGGTTTGTCCCTGGAACGGTCCTGCGTAATCGAGGTGGATGCGGGACCAAGGATTGGAAGTGGTTTCCCATTTGTGGACTGGGGCGTGTGGAGGGGAGGGTCTGGTTTGCTGGCAGAGATAGCAGCCAGCTACATGCTGCTCGATGTCCCTGTCTAAGGATGGCCACCAGATGTAGCTGCGTGCCAGAGCCTTCATTTTTGAGATGCCAGGGTGGCCCTCATGTAGTGTCTGGAGAACTCTTGCTCTGTGGCATGAGGGGATTATTACCCTGCAGCCCCAAAGGATGCAGCCTAAATGTGTTGAAAGCTCTTGTCTTTTTGCAAAATAAGGTTGGATGGGGGGTGAGGGGCAGGTTGATTGCCAACCTGATGTGACCCATGAGAGTACCCTGCTGAGGGTGGGGTCCCTGGTTGTGGCAAGTGCGATGTCTTTAGCTGTTACTGGGCATTCTGTGAGTTCTTGTATGGCCAGGACTTGGCCGGCTGGAGCTGGATCAGGGTCTATTTGGGGCAGTGGGAGCCTGCTAAGGCCGTCTGCGTGGGACATTTCCTTCCCGGGCTTGTAGATTAACTGATAGGAGTAGGCAGAGAGGAATGTCGTCCAGCGAAGCATTCGCGGGGATAAAATTTGCGGGGTCTGGCGGTCCCATGTGAATATGCCCAGGAGAGGTTTGTGATCTGTATAGATTGTAAAAGGTCTGCCGTAGAGGTAATCGTGGAATTTTTTAATTCCAGCTACAATAGCCAGGGCTTCCTTATCTATTTGCGCGTAATTGCGCTCGGTTTTTGAAAGTGTCCTCGAGTAGTATGCGATTGGGGCTTGCGTGCCATCGTTAAGGGAGTGGCTGAGGACTGCCCCGATGCCATAAGGTGAAGCATCGCAGGCGATGCATAGAGGTTTGGTTTCGTTGTAGTGCGATATGGTTGTATCGCTGGAAAGTAATTGTTTTAGTTGTTTGAAGCTGTCATTGTGAAGTGGCGTCCACTTCCAGGGGGCCCCTTTGTCCAGGAGTCTATGAAGGGGTTCTGCTATTGTGGCTTTTCCGGGTAGAAATGAATGGTAAAAATTTAGGAGCCCTAGGAATGCCTGGAGCTCCGTTTTATTTTTAGGGGGGGGTGCGGCTTGTATTGCTTGTATTTTTGCGTTGGTGGGGTGAATGCCTTTGCTGTCTATTTTGTACCCCAGGAACTCTGCGGAGGGTACTCCGATTGAGCACTTCTCGCGTTTTAATTTTAAGCCAGCTGCGCGGAATCTTGAAAGGACTTCGTGCAGCCTGGTTGCTAGGGAGTGGGAGGAGTCGCCCGCGATGAGTACGTCATCAAAATACGGGCAGACTCCGGGGATGCCTTTGAGAGTGCGCTCCATGACTTCCTGGAATATTCCAGGTGCCACGGAGATGCCAAATTGGAGGCGGTTCACTTTGAACGCCCCTCTGTGCGTTACTATGGTTTGGGCTTCTGCGGTTTCCCTGGTTACAGGGAGTTGCAGGAAGGCATGTGCCAAGTCTAATTTGGCGAAAATGGAGCCGGACCCTATTTCTGATAGAACATCTCTTACTGACGGGACTGGGTACGCATGCGGGTTGAGTGTGCGGTTGAGGGTCGCTTTATAGTCTGCGCAGATTCTGACGTCACCATTGGGTTTGACAGGTGTCACTATGGGGGTTTCCCAAGTTCCGCTGTCAGTGGGTTCTAGGACTCCTAGTTTGAGCAAGCGGTCTAGTTCCCTGTCTATTTTTGGTTTTAGGGCGAAGGGAACTTTTCTGGCTTTTATTCTAATTGGTCCGACCTCTGGTTTGAACTTGAGGTCGATGGGGGGGCCATTGTATTTGCCCAGTGAGCCGTCAAACACATCCGCAAATTTTTTGCAGATATTTTCTAAAGACTCGGTTTGGATGCGGTGTGTCCCTTCGAGGCGAATGCCTAATGCCTCAAACCAATCTAGTCCTATTAAGCTAGTTCTTGGTTGCTTGGTTATTTGGGCTGTTAAGTGGCCTGAGAATTTTTTAAAATCGACTTTCAGGACGGCTTGTCCCTTTAAATCTATTTGCGCCCCTTGAAAATCTGCCAGCAAGACCCTGGAGGGTTGAATTGGAATGCGGTGATTTGTTTTGTTGGCTATCTTTTGGAGGGTGTCCCCTGACAGGATGGAAACGGAGGATCCTGAGTCAACCTCCATTTCACAGGGGATTCCCTGTATTTTGACCCACGTTCTAACTTTGGCTCTGGGGATGTTGTTGGCGGGAGTTTTTGTTAGGGAGCATATGGACCCTATAACCCTTGGTTGAGGACGGGGAGGGACTGTCCTACCTGCGGGGATCTCGTCAAGGTCGTGGAGGGTCTCCCGGTTTAGGCTGCGACATGCTGATCGGATGTGGCCGGTCTTGCCACAGCCGTGGCACTTCGCGTTCCTAAACCTGCAGGTGGCTCGGGCATGGCTTCCGCCGCAACTGGCACACTTTGCTCTGGCGTTGGTCTGCGGCTTCTTCGTGTTGGGGCCCGATTGTCGGTCTTGGTTGTGGCTCCTTTCCCAGCCGGCGGTCATCCGGTTGAAGCGGGAGAGGATCGCATCGACCCCGGATTCGGGCTCCGGCGGCCCCTGGTCGAGCTCCCTGGCCTGATGGACAGAGTTGCCCGAGTTTTCGCCAAACGACTCGATTTCGTCGCGATGGCTGTCTTCGTACGCCATTATCTCCAGCGTGAGCTCTGCGAGGTCCATTGTGGGCTTTGCCACAAGCTTCCTCTGCAGACGCGGGTTCTGGAGACCGGCGATAACTTGATCGCGGATCCGGTCCTCCAGGTCGGGGAAATGGCATTTGCAGGCGGCGTGCCTGACGGTCGCGATGAAAGCAGTGGAGGTTTCACCCGGCTGCTGCTTCCGACGGGCGAAAGAGAGCCGCCAATACAGTTCTGACCGCCTTGGCATGAAGTGTTTGCTGAGGCGGTCTATGAGTTCGGCATACGGAATGGTGGCGACTGGGTCCGGGCTGCAGAGGCCAACGGCGATATCGTATACCGCTGGCCCGCTCAGGCATAGGAGCGCGGCGGCCTTGTGGCGGTCCTCCGTGATTTTATTCACAAGGAGGTACCCCTCGACCTGGCCCAAATGCGACTCCCATCCTTCAGGGTGCCGGACGTCGAACTCCCTTATGTGTCCTAGGTTTGCCATTCCGGGTCCACGGTACTTTGGGCACCTAGGAGGTTGGATTGTCCGGTCGGTGACTTAGCTAGTGACTTCAGCGGTTGACCGGACAGCACGCTCCTGGCCCATGACTTCAGCTAGTACCGGGATCCCATCCTCGTCGCCAGGTAGTTTATCAGCAGGAAGGACAAGGGAGACGCGTCTTCGTTAACAGGTTTATTTTAGTCAGCCCGGACAAAAGGAACAGTGAACAAACATGCTTTATATAGGCAGCTGTCAAACGGGACAGCAAATCAGCTGGGCGCATTTTCCCTCCAAGAACAGGGGGCCAATCAGTCAGCTGTTAGGGCAGAATTTCCCCAGCGACAACGCTTAGCGGGTAACTAGGCAGGGGATCCTGTCAGCTGGTTTTGGCGGGCGGCCGGCGTTTTGACAGCTCGTCGCCGCGACTGCGCATGCGCCAACTTTGACAGCTCGCGGCGGCCGCCGGGGGCTTGCCGCGAGTTTGACAGTTGGGTAGTGAATGCGCATGCGTCAGTATTTGACAGCTCGCGGTTGTCGCTGTGGGATAGCCGCGGTTTTGACAGCTCGCGGCTTAATGCGCATGCGCGGCGTTTGACAGCTGTCAAACGGCCGCGTGTACTCGCGGGAGCGTCTGCGCATGTGTCATCTTTGACAGCTGTCAGTGCGGCCGCGTAAATGCGGCCTATGACAGCTGTCATTATGGTTTGCAGTATATTGCAGGAACAACTTGCTTCCAGAAGTTCAGGGTGCACCAATATTGGAAGTTTTAAGAAGAGATTGGACAACCATTTGTCTGAAATGGTATAGAGTTTCCTGCCTGAGCAGGGGGTTGGACTGGAAGACCTCCATGGTTCCTTCCAACTCTGTTATTCTATTCTGTTCTGTTCCTGTTCCTGTTCCTGTTCCTGTTCCTGTTCCTGTTCCTATTCCTATTCCTATTCCTATTCCATTATTTCTATTTCATCCATCTCTGCAAGTTCCATCACTTTCACCATCACTCTTCCACTGTGGGTAGTGTCAAACCTTTCCATTTCAGAGCATATAATAGTCTTGCTGCAGTTGTAAAAAATAAATAAATCCATGACTTTTTTTCTAATTGCTCTTCCATTAGTACTAAATGAAAAATCTAGTTTCAGATCTATTTTAACCTTTAGAATCTTTTGAATTAGTGTATGTATTGGTATCCAACATTTTTTGGCTTAAAAGTATATGGCTACCTTATGTTCAGCTAATGGAAAAAATTAAGCTTGATAGGAAGAGTTATGAATTTGAAAATGTTAAGATTGAATTTTGTGTTGCTGGCATAAATTACTGCATATACCATGGACAGCCAAAGTAACTAACAGAGAGGTATTAAATTCTTTAAAACTGGACACATCACTGGAAGCTAAAAGTAATAAGACTATGACTGATTTACTTTGGCCATGTTATGGTTGTGAATTCATTGGAAAAGACAACAATGCTAGGAATGGTTAGTGGATAAAGAAGAAGGGGCAAACAAAGAACACACTGGCTTGATGACATTGAATCTTATGCAAAGTTGAGCATACAATTGAAAGAAGCTGTGTTTGACAGGGTAGCATGGAGAGCACTCGCTCATAAAGTCACCAAGAGTCAGTCATGACCAAATGGTTAAAAACAAACAAAACAAGATTGAATTTCATGTGGAGTTGTGTACAAATGATGACCATGGCATTGCTATCATGTACAAACTTTTATTGAAGATGGAAACAGAGGATGAATGCTAAAGACTATATAATAAAATGGGCAAACAATTTTGAATTACTATTATTTATATTTTTATGCTGCCCATCTGGATCAGTTGGAGAGTATGTAGAACAAGAGATTGAAATATACACTTAATTCTAATCTTAAAGAGAATTTTTATTAAAATATATCACTAGTACATGACCCCATACAAATTGTCAAAAATGTATAAGGGAATTTCAAATATTTGTTCGAAATGTAATCACTAATGTGCATTTGAAGTAAGACTTGCTTTGGGAAGAAAGACTGTTATTAATGGCTTTGGCTTCCATTGCAAAAATTGTATTTTGAATAAAACATAATTTACCAGTTTAGACTCTTTTATCTTTATCTTTAAATCTTTAAATCAATGAGGTTATCTCTCTAGCAAATGTTTTGAGAGATAATTTTGGAAATGACATGGAATTCTTATTAGGTAGTCAACATGGTGAGCAATGCCCATTAATAAAATAGTTTCTACAGTGGCTGACAGCCACAAAGTACCAATTTACTAAAAGGTGAACTGCCGAGATTGGTTCTTGCCATCTTTATTTATTTATTTAGAAAATATATATTGCTGGCTCACAGTGACTCAAGGCAGCTTACAGGAAATAAAAACACAATATAAAAGAAATAAAAGAATTATTATTATTATTATTATTATTATTAATAATAATAATAATAATAATAATAATAATAATAATAATAATAATAATAATAAAAATAATAATAACTTCCCACCATCCCCACCCTGGCAACAACACACACTCATACCAACCATTTAATAGGCTCCATCTTGCTCTGGGTTCCCCAGGCCTGTTGGCAGAACCATGTCTTCAGGGCCTTGAGAAAGAGTATCAGAGAGCCAGTCTAATTTCCAGAGGGATGATGTTCCAGAGGGGGGGGGACCCACCATGAGGAAGGCCCTTCTTCTGGATCCTGCCAGATGTATCTCCTTAGGGGAGGGATCCACAACATTCCTTGCCTCCCTGTTCAAGTGGGTTGGGTGGATGGGACTGGCAAGAGACAGTCCCTCAAATAACCTGGTCCCAAGCCATGAAGGGCTTTAAAGGTGACAATCAGCATCTTGAATTGCATCTGGAAGGAAATCCACAACCAATGCAGTTCCCACAGAAGAGGTGACACATGTGCACTCTGAGTTTTGCACAAAACCATGTGGGCTGCTGCATTTTGTATCAACTAGAGCTTCCAGATGCTTTTCAAGGGCTGCCCCATATAGAGTGCATTGCAATAGTCAAGATGGGAAGTGACTAGGGCATGAGTGACCATGAATAGGAATTGTTGGTTGAGGAAATGGCATAACTGGCACACAACCCACAGTTGCGCAAAGGCCCTCCAGGCCACGATTGCCACCTACTCTTTGACCAGAACCAGGAGAACCCCCAGATTATGCACTGGCTCTGTTTAGGGTAGTGCCACCCCTTCCAAGACCAAAGGTGACAATTCTCCATGGATCAAAGAACCCCAAACACAGAGCTACTGTTTTTGGCAGGGTTCAGTTTCAACCTGTTGCTCCACATACAGCCCCTAACAGCCTCCAGGAACTGCAAGAGAGAGGTCACAGTATCACTTAACTCACCAAGGGCCTAGATATACAGCTAAGTATCATCAGCATATTGATGATATCTCAGTCCATGATGATGGATGATCTCACCCAATGGCTTCATGTAGATGTTAAATAGAAGTGGAGAGAGTACTGAGCTCTGCGGGACTCTGCAAAGCAGTGGGCTGGATCTCTCACTTCCTATTAAGACCAACTGAGAGAGGCCACAGAGGAAGGAAGTGAACCAGGATAGCACAAAGCCCCTCACTCTCAACACTTCTCTCTCTCTCTCCACCCCAAGATGGAGTAGATGGGTACAACTGGCTAAGTATGGGACTGCACCAATTCATCCTCTTAATGAATAGGACAGAGAGTCTGGCTGGCACCAGGTAAGGTCTTTGTGGCCATTGGGAGGGCTATTGCATAATATTTGAAGTCCCCATGTTTGCAAGATTAGATTTGTCTGCCTGGCAATAATTGTCATTGGGTCCAATGTTATTATTTTCTGGTGGGTTATGTAAGACTACATTTAGAGAAAATATGGCCAGATATACAGTACTTACAGAAACTCTTTTATGAAATTTCCATTAAACCAGCAATACATTTTAAAGGGTATTATTAGCCAAAGGCAGCATATTGATTTACAAAGGTGGCAGTTGATTAGTTGGTTATTTATTCTACAGTATAAAGGCAAATAATGGTAGAATATATTTAGAAGGGACGCGGTGGCTCAATGGGTTAGGATGCTGAGCTTGTTGATCAGATGGTCGGCAGTTTGGCGGGTTGAATCCTGAGTGCCGCGTAACAGAGTGAGCGCCTGTTACTCGTCCCAGCTTCTGCCAACCTAGCAGTTTGAAAGCACGTAAAAATGCAAGTAGAAAAATAGGGACCACTACGGTGGGAAGGTAACAGCGCTCCGTGCGCCTTTGGCATCTAGTCATGCCGGCCACATGATCACGGAGATGTCCTCGGACAAGTGCTGGCTCTTCGGCTTTGAAACGGAGATGAGCACCGGCCCCTAGAGTTGGAAACGACTAGCACACATGTGCAGGGGAACCTTTACCTTTACCTATATTTAGCAACTCAAAATGAAAATAATAATGAAGTTCAAATATCTAGTTATGAAATAATTTTCTAATTTATGCTGGGATGACAGCTATTTATTTTAAACCATAGTAATTAATGAAGAAGACAATGGTACTTCCATAGGTCAACAATTCACAGTTCTAACCACATGGTGGTGCCTTGATCATAATAAACACAGTAAAACATTTTCACCAGTTTTTAAAGGAGTTGTGACATATATATATGTCACACATACACACATATGCCTTCCATTGTATTCAAGTAGGCAACATGGAAGAATCTGTCCAGCTACAATAAATTTAAGGTAGGTCTCCTAACCTTTGAAAATTTCTCGTGAACAGTCTGAGAAAGGCTCTCCAGTATTTTGTTTTAGTTTGAAGAAAATATGTTTGAAGCAACCTTATACTATCATGGAAAATTTAGAGCAGGTGTCAATGCTGCTAACATTGGAGTTTCTTGCCTTGACAACATATGGAGATACAGCCATTTTCCTTCTTATGTTTTACTCTTAGCATTAGAATTAGATGATACTGGGGTGGGGGGAGGAGGAATGTGTATGGAAGTTAGTTAGACATAACAATACTGCAGTAGTATGAGAGTCAAGGTTTTTTGAAATAAGAGATGATAAGAAATGGCGGGTTGGAGAACTGGAGGCTGCATTTCAAATTAATTGGAGAACGTGATTTATGACTGTTAATTAGAGGAGGGATTTGCGCTAGATACTATGTGTTCAGGGGAGGGGAATTCAGATTTTGGCTTCACCTATGTTCGTGCCAATGCTATGTTACTCGAATAAAGATTCTTTAAGGAAAACAATGCCTCGAAATTCTTTAAAGAGTTTCATCTGTCGGAACCATGACAGCAGGTAGAAGACAGGCAGAGCTAGCTCTACTATTAGACAATAGGAGGTAACTGTCCCGCATGGCAGATGCTGAGAGGGCAACTTTGCCCACTGGTTCTTCTTTCATTGAGCAGTGAATGTAGCAAAACTTCTTCCAAGCTCCTGAATTTGCTAGCAGCCTTAATGATTCTAGGAAGTGAACAGGGCTGAAGATTCAATGGCTGCATGCAAAAGGGGAATAGGGAACCATCTTTTGCTGAGGTTCCTGTAACAAAATATTTTATGACAATCTTGAATTAACCCAAGAACCCTAACCAGACATTGTTTCGATCAGTGCCAGTGAATGATTGAACTCCGCAATAGAACTATCTGCAAATATATATTACAGGTCAGAGATTCCTAGGATCCCTTTCCCTCAATTCTACTCCAACACGTTTGGAGGAAGAATCAGAGATTTCCTGTAGAGGTGAGCTCAATGCACCGTAGAAGTTAATAATCTTATTTACTACTTTATTAGATTTACATAGCTACCCATCTCGCATAAATGACTTTTGCAATAAAATGGATAAAACCAATAACATTCATAACATAAAATGA
The DNA here is from genome assembly GCF_947247035.1 of Vipera ursinii. Taxonomy (NCBI): domain Eukaryota; kingdom Metazoa; phylum Chordata; class Lepidosauria; order Squamata; family Viperidae; genus Vipera; species Vipera ursinii. The sequence continues at coordinate 47,921,612 of NC_139513.1, read as the reverse complement.
AAAACACAGCAGCCATGCTCCATAAAAAAATGTAATTTATTAAATAAAGGGGAGTGAGGAAAAACAACACAAAGCCATTCATTCAATATGTATTCCACTGCAATTCAGAAACTCTTAGCAGCTTAATGATGATGATCGTGTGCCATTAAGTCACTGTCCACTCTTAGCCAACCGCATAGATTATCTCTATGATGATCTGTCCCTAACCTGGTTCTACAGCAATTCCAATAATGCAATTATCACTTCTGTAACTGAGTCTATCTACCTCGCCGCTCGTTAAAGCATCTACAGTAAGATTTAAAAACCATTTAAAATGAAGAATTACAAAAACCAAATAAATAATGTAAAACAAAAGACAAAGATGGCCAAAATTAACATTAGCTAGAATGCTTTGTGGGCTTTTTCAGCATCTTCCTGAATGCCATCATGGAGAAGGTTGGCCTGACCTTCCCTACGGCTGATGGTGCCCCTGAAAAGCAGCAGCAGTTCTTGGCTTCAGCTCCGTTCACTTCCCAGAACCAAAAGCAGTTTCTTACCAAACTGACCTCTTTAGGGCAAAAACTCTGGAAAAAATCAATTTGTAAATTTTACATTATATACTTATGCCCTTCAATTAACAATGCAGACATGGTCAGGGGAGAGCCAGATTTAAATATCCATCACCCACAGACCTCATTAGATGATTTCAGTCAGTCACTTTCTTTCAACCCAACCCTTCCTTTCAACTCAATCTATCTCATAGGGTTGTTATTGGAGAAAGAGAGTATACTCTCATTCATGATAATATGGCCTATACACAGTGGTGGGATTCAGCCAGTTTGCACCAGTTTGGCGGAACTAGTAGCTAATTTTATGTTGCCCAGGCCCAGAATGGACTTCCGGAAGGGGCATCCACACAGAGAACTGGTTGTTCACATATTTGAATCCCGCCACTGGCTATAGAGTATAAGAGACACTATACTTGTGAAAGTCACAAGACTAATTTGACTTACTTTGGCCATGTAAATTTACTTTGGCATGTCATGCATGCAAATTCATTCAGAAGTCAATGATGCTAGGAATGGTTAATGGAACAAAAGAAAGGGCAAGCAAAGAACAAAGTGGCTTGATAACATCAAAACGGACACAAAGCTGAACATCTGACAACTGAAGGAAGCTGTGCTTGATAGAATAGCATGGAGAGCACTTACCTATAAAGTCTTCAAGAGTTGAACATAACTGAATGGTTAAAACAACTACAACTGGTGGTATTTCTTTCTCTGTTTCTCCAGAAATTGCTTGGCAGGCCTTACTGGGTGTTGCTCATCTTGCACTGGATCGATCCAAGATTGTTCTGAAGTACTGAGGTAAGATACATTGACATGATTGCTCTCGAGAGACTAAGCAGAATCAAATTTATAAAAATATTTGGGAGACACCAGAACTGCAAGGTACAGTAACATGGAAATAAAATAGAATTATACCAGAGGAAAGTAGTGGCAAACTAGTTCCATGATATCGCCGAGAGTTCCTGGACATGTCCATGAAGTCACCAAGAGCTGAACTTGTTGGAGAAACTTTATGGCACAGAAAGGAGAACATCAGCAGAGGTTGGTAAAAGGTGCCAGCCAGTTCAACAGTTTTCTGAACTTTGGCTCATCTGATGAAAAGGCAAACAGCTGAAGCTTCAATGATAGTTTATCACTTTTTAAATTTTGCTGTAGTATTATCATTTTCATAAGTGCCCTGGAGAGCAAAAATACAATCTTAATACATGTTAACCCATGGGAAAACTTTAAATGCTCACTTGGCTTGTTTTGCTCGCCATGCAGAAAAAGGAATGTTTTTCAGAGCACTTTATTCATGGCAGCTTTTCATTTTGTTTTGTAACTGAATCAGATTTTTAATGTTGAATTATCTCACCCTTCTTTCACTTTCTTTTGTTTAGCTCAGCACACATTTAAGCATGTTTTATGTATGGTCTATTCTTGAAGAAAATCCACTGAAAACAGAAGGTTGTTTTGTTTTTGCTTTTTCCTTATAGGTTTATTCATTTTTCCCTCCTGAAAGATCTTATACAAGTTACCTTTTCAGACCTGGTATTGACATTAAGTCCAAATATACCTTTTGTTTATTAGAATTCTAGCAGTGCTACTGTATGTTGCTGCCATATTAGATTAGATTGTGATTCATAATAGGGACTAGCTCACCAGCTAAGATTGATGGTCTGGATCAAGTGTTGTTTATTTTTAGGCCATTCACTCCTTTGAGACTCTGGTGAAACCTCAGACCCACTTTTCAGTAAAATGTATTTATGTGTATAAAATGCAGAGCTAGAACTGTATTGCAAAGGAAACCACTGAGCCTCAAATACAGTTTTCAAAATATGAAACACTAGAATCCTAACCCTGTTTTAGGCATTGTTTGTCAATGCGGCTCCAGCCCTGTCTAGGAATTGCATTTCCCAGTATTGCGATATTCATTGGGACCTTGGGAATTGCTATGGAAAATATCAGGATGGGGAACATTGGTCCATGGAATATCAGATGTTTGCCTATCAGTTTAACATAACAAAGTGTTTTGGGAAAAGAGGAAAGAGTTTGAAATAGAATCCTTTGTGAAGGCAATCTAATTGTTGAATACTTGGTACTCATCATCATCATCATCATCATCACTTTTCAAAATTTCCCTAAGCTTGGTTGTTTGCTTACATTTTATTACCCAACTAGGCAACAATATCAGTGCAAATGAGTGTGAGGTTTGCTCCCCCTTTATATATAGTAGCTTGCCTTATGAGTGCTGGTGGAGATATTTTTCTCATTGGTATTTCCTTGATTAGGGTATTGTTTCTATTTGATAGTTTGTTTGGTTTTAATCCCCTGCTTATTTGGGTGTTTGGTGCTGGAAAGGATATGTTCTGAACTTTTTTTTTCTTTGTAGCTTTTTATTATTTCTTTTGAATGGTGTGTACATGTGGTTTATCTCTATGTGTCTATAGATGGCTGACTTGCAAACTTCCAGGAATTCCTTAGAATTTCAGGAATTAGCTTAGTCTAGGGCAGACAAGTGATGTCGCACAATGTATCACAACTTTTTCCCCATTGCTGGCAATGGGGTGGGAGTGGTTTCCTCATGACACATCTGGCCCATGGGCTGGCAGTTTGATACCCTTGGTATAGGATGTTCAGAGTTCCCAACTGAAACTATGTTTGAGTCTGTCCATGTGTTGTGTAATTAATTGGTTTTTGTTGTGCCTTCTACTAGTTAGTATTTATGGATGTATTCTGCAAGTCTTCAATTTGTCGGTCCTAGATAGTGGTGGCTGTTATAGTCCTTATACTATATTGTTGCAGATGAGTCCTTTTTTTTCTTCTTGGTCTTCTGAGTCTTTTGGTTTACTTAACATGTTCTGGAAGGCTTTAGCTGGTCTGTGTGGCTGTAAGAGTTTGATGGTTATTTCTGAGATGTTATTAATGTATGGCAATGTTATCCTTTTCATCTTGTGAGATGGGAAGTTATATAAATTTTATTAATACATAAAATAAATAGATTGTGTTGGTTGTTTGGTAGAGGGTTGAGTGGTCAGGCACATTCTTGTTAAGCTTGGGGTATTTTGCTGGAGTAATTTGTACTCAGACTGTCTATTTTGCTTGGTAGAAGGAATTATTTGCTCAAATGACTAAAGGGAACTCTGCTAAATGAAGTCAAAGGTCTAGCCATACAGCAAAGTAGAGACTTGGAGAAGATCACAAGTAGGGCATAAGGTCAACAACGCACACTATCCATCCTCTACTGTAGCCACTTTGGGAATGACTCACATACTCATTCTCTTTCTCCTTAAACTGAAAGGTCACATAAATTTAGCATGCTTGTGTGCTGTTCATCAGCTCATGGAAAATTACATGCTTAAATTTACCTTCTTCCACACTTATTGAACAAATCTTCAAGAGTCTGGCATAGCATGTATGGTTTCCTCTTTCATTACTGATTCGTACAACAAAATAATGAGATAGTTTAGGCAGAGAGGTAGTAATTCGTCCAGGGTTGACCCATTAGTTTCAGAGACTGAGATTTTTGAACCTGGGTCATCACTGCCGTAACCAGTTTTATAATATAGATGTGTCCGAAATCTGGGAAACATTCTGCTGTATGGTAATATAAAACAAATCCATTTATCAGTCAGTCTCTCATGATTGCGGGCAGGGTTTGCAATGTTTGAACTTTATCTGGGGAAATATCTCTTTGAATTCAGTTCTTAGTAAACACACCTATAGAAGGGGCAGCACTGACTAACTTAGGGCGGCCAGTCAGCAGGAAAGGACCTCCTTAATACTTGGACTGGAGCCCATCAACAAATCTCAGAGGTAGAAAAAAGTCCTTGACTCGGCAAATGCGGGTGTGCCACATTGCTCCGCAATCCTCGGGCTCCCCCCGCCACACAAAAGGATTACAACCTACCCACCCCACCCCCCAGCCCCAATGTACATGTATACACAGCACCCGACGGGCGCTACACACCGTGGCAAACTCTAGGTGGCACAAAAGCATCTCCAGCCTCAATCCCAAATCATTCGTAAACCAGAACCCCGCCCTCTCCACCCGCATTTTGGCCGCGAACCCTAAAAGGGCCTTCCCTCTTTCGTGCTTTCCTTCACGACTCCTATCCGGAGACTTTCGCAAAACCGGGAAGTTGGCTCGTCGGGCTGCAAGGCGGGGCCCGGGTTATTGGTTAAAGAGAAATGAAAGTGAAAGTAAGGGGAAAGTCAGGCGGGCGAGCTTGTGGTTGATTCCCTTCCAAGCTTCCAGAGAGCTTCTACGCAGCCATGGCCCAAGCAAGCCAAGCGATCCGGTGAGAGCCTTTTACCCTCCCGCTTCCCTGGCAGCACCCTCCCCCCCCCAATTTTTAAATTTTTCAGTGACGCTCTGCAACTAGTAGAAAAGGGAGCGGAGCTGACTGCAGTTTTTATAAGCCACAGCGCCATCGCTTTGCCTCTTTCTGGAGACTGGGAATTAAATTAAATACGAAGCCACACCTAATCTCCGGTTAAAGATCGGGGCTTGGCTCTCAGAAATCACGTTTTACGGATCGAATCTGATTGAAGATTACAGGGGCCCGGTTCGCCCAACTCGGTCGGTCGTTTTACGGAGTTGGTTCAAAAAACGGCACTGCCTTTTTCTTCTTAAAAGAAGAAACCTAGTTGACATAGTTGACGCTGTATTCGCAGCAGCTATAGAGACCATAGAACAAAACCACCTTCTGAAGTTACTTCAGATTCTTTGTTAAGAACATAGGACCTGACACTGAATCATGAGGCTGCTCATTTAATCTCGCATGCAAAGTGGCCTCAGGCTTTGCTCATAGTTTGCTTAATTGTGGTTTATTGAATAAACCACAATCATACTGAGTTCACACAACATGGTAACAACTTGTAGTTTACAGACTGCAATGGCTGGGTTCATCCATATGCAGTAACAAGCCACTTTATGACTGCATTCTTACAATACACTGGTTGTATAACTAGTTGTATAAGATGCTGTGTACTCATTGTGATTTATAAGCAATCTTTATGGAGGTGTGATAGTCAGGCCTCAGGGTTGCAAGAGGTCTTGGATCCCTTTTTGTGACTCCTGGAGATTTCTCCGACCATGAATACTGAAAATCATAGCACAATCTTTTGCAGGTTTGAGTTGAGGTATGCATAAAATCTATTATTATCGAAACAAAATTCGAGACCAAACCAGTTTGTGGGCCCTCAGCCTTTGAAAAATGTCAGTGTACTCTATGGCCATCAAAAGATTGTCCACCCCTGCGATAAACTAGTGGTGTTAACTCAGGATTGTGTGTGTTATAACTCCTGAGTGAAGTTGGCTTTCCTATTAGCATTATTTTTTCATTGTTATTAAATTTATTTGACACCTTTCTCATTTCAAAGTGACTCTGGGCAGTTTTTGTTGCAATGGTTACCTTTCTTTTATGTCCCCCTTCATTTCAAATTAACTACATGTTTTGGAAAAATTAGAAGATTGCTCATTGCTTTGGGACAAGAAAAACAAATGGTCACAGAAATTTAGCCTCATTTAAGCACAAATCCTATCTGGACAACAAAAATACAGACAGCTATTTAAATAACCACAAAGAGAGTTTCCAGTATCTCTCTTCTGTCATCTGGTTCCTGATTTATTAGATCCAGCCTGGTTATATATATTTGCATTATTGATTGGCTATGTTTTCCTCAGTATTAAATATTGGATGCTTACTGAGACATTGAAAAGAGCAGAAACTTGTCCTCAGCTTCCATTTATGAAAGTTTGCCTTTGTAGTACGATGGTAAAGAAGCTAATTTGGCCCACGGAAATCTGGCTTCATGTCCCCACTTGACCCTGGAGCTGGCTGAGAGACTTTGACTAGTTAGTTTTTTTCAGCCCAGCCTCCTGATAAAATTGTTGTGAGGATCAAGTGAAATGGAATTTTCAAGAGAAAAAAAAAGAAATAATAAACTAAAGACGTGCTATTTTGCAACATCTTCTCTTTCTTTCTCTCCCCATAGTGACGCATCAAATCATAAATATTATGGAAGTATTAATCAGACGATGCCTGCTCCAGAGACTTTTGGTATGAAAATTAAGCCATCACTGATAGCAAATATTCTAAAGATTGCAAGTGAACCCTGCAACGTAATAAATGTAGATGTTATTGTCATAAACCCTGCTTTAAGATAGGTTGAGTGGAATCAGATAAAAAATGATTGTGACTGCATCAGTTGATCTACTGTAATTTACTCCTTTAGAGGGACGTGGTGGCTCAGTGGGTTAGGACGCTGAGCTTGTCGATCAGAAGGTCGGCAGTTTGGCGGGTCAAATCCCGAGTACTGCATAGCAGAGTGAGCGCCTGTTACTCGTCCCAGCTTCTGCCAACCTAGCAGTTCGAAAGCACGTAAAAATGCAAGTAGAAAAATAGGAACCACTGCGGTGGGAAGGTAACAGCATTCCGTGCGCCTTTGGCGTCTAGTCATGCCGGCCACATGACCACGGAGACATCCTCGGACAAGCGCTGGCTCTTCGGTTTTGAAACGGAGATGAGCACCGGCCCCTAGAGTTGGAAACGACTAGCACACATGTGCATGTGAGCACCGGAAACGACTAACGAATAGCACGCATGTGCGGGGGAACCTTTACTCCTTTAACACAAATTCACTCCTTTAACATTGCCATCATGTTTAAAGGGACTTCTTGTGTGCTATCAAGGGCCCATGACTACTTAAGATCAGACTAGCTGAGCGAACCTCATCTGCCTTGCTTCTAGAGCCTTGGTGGAGCAGTGGGCTAATGCCTCCTTAAGTAACACCAGCTGCCTGCAATTAGTGCAGGTTCGCATCCCACCAGGCTCAAGGTTGACTCAGCCTTCCATCCTTCCGAGGTAGGTAAAATGAGGACCCAGATTGTTGGGGGCAATTAAGCTGACTTTGTAATAATGCCGCCTGGGGTGTGTGTGAAAGCCCTAATAAGCAGGCATATACATAGAATGAAGGCTACTGCTAAGCTTGTAAGCTGCCCTGAGTCTTCGGAGAAGGGCGGGATATAAATGGAATTAAAATAATAAAAATAAAAATAAAGATGTGCTACCAACACTTTGGATCTAAAGCCAAAAAGCAGCTTCAGTATATGCTGAAACAAGTCAACATCTTAAAGAAGCTGGATCTTTTCTTAGCCTTGTGTGGTAGCTGCACAGTCCTCAGGAAAACATGTGTTTGCACCAAGGAACCTCTTCTTTAATTCAAACATTTCTTGTTCCTGAGAGCTTCTACGTGGCTTCTATAAGGAGATGCTCACAGCTATGACACTTCACTTCTCACATTCAGATTCAAAGCCCTGCAAATCCCTGCTTGTCAATTATTAGCAACAGGAAGCTTTAATATCTTCCAGGAAACAGCTGGAATTGGCAAGCTGTGGTTCTCACCATAACCACTAACTTTAACACCATAGAGACTGAAACAAATTCTAGCCTTTTTTCCCCTAAGGATTAATAGCATGCAGTAGTATAGTCCAATTTAGGCACTGTGGGAGGTTTTTTTTTTCTTCCCCAAATTATTTAGGACGCAGACACCAACATTACCCCTAAATAGGAAAATTATATCTTATAATACATGAACTTTACCTAAAATTATTTTTTTTACATTCCAGGATTTACCTCCACTCCCAGTCCTTTTAATTTCTGACAAGATTTATCATTTCACTGCAAAATATAAATTGTGACATCCTGTGGTTGGTTTTTTTTTATCTGAAGGAGATTTTAGAGCTTATTTAAACATAGTTTCTCACCCTTAAAACTGAAGAACTGCAGGCCTAGGATTTTTGCTCTTTCTCCTCCCAGTCTGCTTCTTAATGTCACCCTGTAAATCTTGGGTTGGCACATTCTGTCCAAAAGTACCAGTGTGTTCTTTGGCACCAGCAAAGCTTTTTCTTTCAGCAGTTGCCTCCCCAACCTCCTTGATCTTTCTCCATCCAAGCAGACATGGGCAAAGGTCTTTAGCAATTTTACCTGTCCCCAAAGCAGAATTTGGGACACAAAGACAGCAGTTATCTGCTATAGGACTACCTAATCTGGACTGAAAAGATCTAGGAAATGGCAGGGGAAAAGGTACAGAAAGCAATGGTGTTTCCTTTCTTTTCGTTATTTTTGTGCTTTGTGGTTGTCATGAGTTTTGCAGCTGGTAGCCTGTTGCTGTAGATAAGAGCTAAACAGTTTTGATTCAGAAGTGAAACCTGCTTGGGGGAAGTAACAACAGAGGGCTTCTACTCCCACCACTAGCTCACCCCTCCCCCCATTGTTAAGCTCATTGGGAGGGTGGAGGGGGAAGCAACTAACCGGATGTAAGCTCATCGGTATGCAACAAAGCACTTGGGCTGGGAGAAGGAACAGCTTTGAAAAACCTGTAGGAGTTCAGATAACTGACAGAAAGGTAAGCTGAATTTAAAGAGAGGAAGCCTACAAAAAGATCCCCAAAGCATGGTGTTTTAGGGAAGAGGAAGCCTGTGGGAGAGGCCCTTGTTCTATGGGAGAGGAAGTGTACTGTGGCTGTAGACTTCACACCAGTGTTTCTCAACCTTTTACGCTGGGTGGACTTCAACTCCTAGAATTATTCCCCAGCCAGCAGTGAAAGTTGAAATCCATCCAGCTTAAAGTTGCTAAGGTTGAGAAACACCGCTTTACACTGATTATATTATAATAACAATAACAATAATAATGTTGGAAGGGACCTTGGAGCTACACTGAGCTAGAGTGTTTTAGATTAATCCGTACTCGGTTTGTGTGGTTGGTGTTGGGCAACGCCTGCAAGATTCTCCCACACCCAGCCATGTTTGCCTGGTAAAGCAAAGTTCAAGTGGACTCTTGTCTGTTGCTTGACAAGAAGCAGAACTGGGCTTCTGCCTTCTTTCACAGCAGCAGATAAAAAGGACATTCTTCCACTGCATTCATCAGGTGTGAGAAAGTTGCAGCCTTGTTTAAATTTATCCTGGAAGAAAAAGAAAAAAAAAACTTGTTGCAATGCATTTTTTCCTCCATGCTTTTCTCATATTAGATGAAAGTCTAATATGCTGCAAACTGAAAACTAGAATGTTTGGGGACAGTGGGGATTTGCGAAGCGGGTGGTCTGAATCTGCAGGAAGAGGAAGGAGGGAAGGGTCTTTGCTATGGGTGAGAGACCAGAGTGTCAAGACTGGGACCCACAAGCACCTCCACATAGTGTTAGAAGAAAAGTCTTTGTCATGGTTCCTCCAAGCGGGGAATAAACAAAGCAACTGCTTTGGGAAGAAGGTTGCAGTTTATTGCAGATGGATCCAACAGAAAAGAGCGAGAGAAGAGAGAGACCACATGTGGGCAGTGAGTTTTTATACCCCCTGGACTCTATTGTCTGGAGTTATTTCCTGTTTCAAGCTTTGTGTTTCCTTTGTCATGTATTCTGTCCTGAGCCCAGGTGTGCCCCTCTAGGATTCTTGCTGGTTGTCTGTCCCAGCCCACCTCCCTGGGGGCAGGGTATATAGCTTTCCATTTCCTCTCCCTTTCTCTTGTTTCGATTCACATTTCTTCTACAGCTTGTTTTGATGACTCCTCCCACTCTTTGACCATATGTGGGGCCTGGTAAATCCAAATGAGACAAAGGGCTGGGCTCTTCCAGGCTCTTGCATAATGTCATTTCCTGGGTTGGAAAAAGAAATGAGATCTGGAGAATTGAGAAACATTCCTTTCTTAATTGCTCCTTTATGGTGATGAGACCAGCGGGAAGGAAGATCATCCTGGTGCTCCACAAATCACAGGGCCTTTTTGGTGGATCTATTGCCTGCCGTGTTTCAGATCTTCCATACTGGTAGCTATTTGTTTGCTTCCCCTATCATCTCTTTCTTTCCCCTTCTTCCCTTTCTCCCCTTTCCAATGCTCCTCTTTTTTCTCTCTCCCCTTTTATTCTTTGCAATCCCAGCTCTTGGTTTTCTTGGTTTTCTTTTTTTCTTTTTCTTTTCTTTTCTTTCTTTTTTTTAAAAAAAGACATTGGCACAGGAATATGAAAATCAGGTAGCCACCTTCTGGCTAAAGCATTTTTTTAAAGAAAAGTGCTTGGGAGCTGCATACATCTGATGAAAGTAGCTGCTGCTCAGGAAAGTTTATGCCTTTTGGTAAAATTGTTAGTTGGAAAAGTTACTACAAGACTCCTGATTTGAGATTATAGCAGACTGATGGGGCTCCCTTCCCACAATTGCTGCAAGAATAGAAAGAGATTCCTTCATCTTTGTCTCATGCTATAAAAATGATATGGCTTTTTCTATAAAGATTTTCGATTAGCCTTTAATTTCTCACCTAATGACTTCTTGCCTTGTAATAATGAGGAACTGGTATTTGGGAGAATATTTATTTTATGAACAGAGCAGTGCAGTGTCTTAGAGATGAAGATGCTTACCTCCCACTTGGAAGGTTGAGAGTTCAATCCTAGGCAGCTGTTTCCTATCAGTGCAAAGCGAAAATATCTGCTGTGAACTCAGCATAGGCATCAGGAAAGGCATGCAGCCAGTAAAGTCTCAGTTCCATTCAGTCACCCCAATTCCACCCCAAATGAAGGAATTAAAGCAGAGGTCTCCAACCTTTTTGGTTTGGCGGCCCAGAAAGGGAGGCAGGTACCGCTATGTGTGTGCATACAAATGGGCCACATGTGAACGCTTGTGCGCACACAAACGGCCACACATGAGTGCATGCGCATGTGCAAACAGGACTGCACAGGTGTGAGTGCTGCAAATGGGGCGGTGCTAGCGCTGGCAGGAAGCTATGGGCAGCACTAGTGTCGGTGGGACGCTTTGGGACGTGGAGGTGCTAGCACTGGCGGGATGCTCGGGGGTGTGTGTGCTAGTGCTGGTGGGATGCTCAAGGGTGGGGCGGTGCTAGTACTGGCGGGATGCTTGGGGTGGCACTAGCATCAGGATGCTTGGGGCGGTGCTAGTGCTGGTGAGACACAGAGCAGAGTGGTACTAGCGCTGGCAGGATGCTCAGGGCGGTGCTAGCGTGAGTGTGAGGGGAGGGGAGTGCATGTGCATGTGCATGTGTGCTAGCCATCCCTTCATGTGGTTCAGTGGCCAAGAGGCCGTGGCCCAAGTTGGGGACCCCTGAATTAAAGGATTGTAAAAGGAAAAAAAAGTTTTATGAACAGCCCCCATGACAGCTATTTCTTTGTTCCTCTGAATACAAGACATACTAGTCAAAAAGATTTTACATAGCTATCAGACAGGCTAGCTCAGAAGTAAGTCCCACTAAATTCAGTGAGCTTCCCCCCCTGAACAAATATTGAAACCAGCCCTACATGTGTGACTCAGGAACAGCTTTCTCAAAAAGAGAAGATGTTCTTCACACAGGCATGCATGCTCACCCACGGAGAGTTTGGGCTATATAAAAAAATATGTTCTTTCAGTGGACTGGCTAAATTAAACGTAGTCCTATGCAAAAATAATAATAAAATAGCCTCCCTATTAATAATAAAATCACTTTCTGTTGTACTTTAGAAAAAAAAGGAGATGACAGCATGACTTGCAAAACTAAAAGAAGTATAAAGTGACTGGTTTTCATAACCTTCCTTTTTTGGCTTTTAATCACAGATGACTTTCATTTTTGGCTCGTCACTGGATTTCCTAAGCTGGAGCCTTGGGTAGTGCAACGAAGGACTTGACTTGACTTGCAAAATATCTTGAGAACATAAAAAAGTCAAACAGGACGTTCTTCATCAGACGTGGATTAAAATTAGAGCTCTGAAAAAAGCTCTATTTTGACTCTCCCATTTTGACTCTCCATTTTGACTCTCCCATTTTCACTCCATTTTGACTCTCCCTTTCTCTCTGGGAGGTGCCGACCTATTCTGAGCAACATGCAAACTGCCTTTCATACAGAAAAACACATGTTTCCTTGCCACTGAGATTAGAACTGTCACCCTTTCCTACGCCTCCCTTGGCTTGGATGCCCTACCCAAAGCAAATCCCAACAGACATACTAAAATGCAAAGGAATCACAAAATGCTGTGAGCATTGATTTAGCAGCCATGTTCGCCCATTACCAGTAGTCATCAACTTACAGCGATTCATTGAGTGACCGTTCAAAGTTATGACCTTTGCAGCATCCCCATGGTGATGTGATCAAAATTGGGATGTTTGGCAACTGGTTCATGTTTATAAGTTACAGCGTTCTAGGGTTATGTGGTCACCTTTTGCAACCTGCTGACAAGCACAGTCAATCAGATTCACTTAGCAACCACAACCAGTTAAGTGATTCACTTAGCTGTGGCAAGAAAGGTCATAAAATGGGACAAAATTCATTTAACAAATGTTTCGTTTAGCAACAAATTTTGGGCTCAGTTATGGTTGTAAATTAGTGTATTCAATGGTGTTCACTTTGGTTCTGAGTGGACACTGGACACTGATTAACCATGAGTGTTACTTAGATCACATTGAGGTGTTTTTAAAATTATTATTTATATTTATTGAGGATTTTACATAGAGCATAAAGCAAATCTAAAGGAAAAGTTAAAAGAGGAAACAAGTGCAAGGGAAGGAAAAAAAACTAATATAATGACTTCCAATGTTCTCTTTAACAGCTATTAACAAACGTACCGTCTAGCCTCCCTCTTAATTCTTATAGAAATCCCTTCAACCCTCTATTGAATTCTCATGTTTCAATCATTAAATCCATAACTCATCATCTCTCTTTTAGTGAAAATTCTATAAAAGGTTTCCAGTCTCTTTTTTTTTAAAAAAAGTGCTTGTTTTCTGCCTGACCAGAGAGGTTAATTTTCCATTTTTGCTAGTTTTGACATGTTAATGATCCATCTTCCATTTGCTCTTCCATCTCTGTGTATATAATAAACTTGTTTCAGTCACATATACAAGCTACTTTTAATTACGTTGAAACCATTTGGGGAATGCTTTAAACTAGCTAAAGGTTATGGAAGAGAGTCACTTTAATAATAACAATAATAAGTTGGAAGGGACCTTGGAGGTCATCTAGTCCAACCCCCAGCTCAGGCAGGAAACCCTACACCATTTCAGGCAAATGGCTGTCCACTGTCTTCTTAAAAACTTCCAGTGTTGGAGCATTCACCACTTCTGGAGGCAGGTTGTTCCACTGGTTAATTGTTCTGTCAGGAAGTTTCTCCTTAGTTCTAGGTTGCTTCTCTCCTTGACTAGTTTCCATCCATTGCTTCTTGTCCTGCTTTCAGGTGCTTTGGAGAATATCTTGACTCCCTCTTCTTTGTGGCAGCCCCTGAGATATTGGAACACTGCTATCATGTCACCCCTCACCCTTCTCTTTGTTAAACTACACATACCCAATTCTACCAACCGTTCCCTATATGTTTTAGCCTCCAGTCCCCCAATCATCTTTGTTGCTCTTCTCTGTACCCTTTCTAGAGTCTCAACATCTTTTTTACATCGTGGTGACCAAAACTGGATGCAGTATTCCAGGTGTGGCCTTACCAAGGAATTGCAAAGTGGTATTAGTATTTCACGTGATCTTGATTCTATCCCTCTGTTAATGCAGCCTAGCACGGTGTTGGCTTTCTTAGCAGCTGCAACATATTGCTGGATCACACTTAAGTGATTGTCTACTAGGACTCCGAGATCCCTCTCACAGTTACTACTATTGAGCAAGGTACCACCTATGCTATACCTGTGCTTTTGGTTTTTCTTGCCTAAATGTAGAACCTTACTTTTTTCACCACTGAATTTCATTTTGTTAGATAGCGCCCAGTGTTCGAGTCTGTCCAGATCCTCCTGTATTTTAAGCCTATCTTCTGGAGTATTGGCTATTCCTGCCAGCTTGGTGTTATCTGCAAATTTGATGAGTTCCCCATGTATCCTGGATTATCTTGAGGGACGACAGGAGACAGCAGGCACGGTCCAAACAACGTGTTTATTGGGCCGAGGTCCCGGGCGAAACAACGCCGGGAATCCTCCGTATTTATAGTCAGAAGTAACAACAACAACGTCAAGAACGAATAAACAAACAGGGTTCTCCCGCCAACAGGAACGCCCAATAAGAGAGAGACCGGCTAAAGGTAGGCGCGGCTGAACCGGCTTGTTCCCGGGGCCAGCTGGCAGCTTTGACAGCTCCGGTGGAGCTGCGCATGCGCGGCTCTCTGAAGTTTGACAGCTGTCAGTGCACTGCGCATGCGCGGCAGTTTGACAGCTGTCAGAGTCGGCCGGTTTGACAGCTGTCAGTGTACTGCGCATGCGCGGCAGTTTGACAGCTGTCAGAATTGGCCGCTAGCCGCGTGTGTAGGGGGGGGATTGCCGCGGCAGCCTTTTGACGGCTGTCAACGGCTGCCGGGGATCCCTTATAGATGTGAGGGGGGTTGTTTGTGTCTGAATATGTAACATATCCCCTCATCCAAATCATTGATGAAGATGTTGAAGAGCACTGGGCCCAGAACAGAGCCCTGGGGCACCCCACTACACACTTCCTTCCATGTAGATGCAGTTCCATTGAGGACCACACGCTGAGTACAGCCTGTCAGCCAGCTACGAATCCATCTGGTGGTGATGCTATCTAACCCACATTTTTCTATCTTATCAAGTAGTAGGTTGTGATCTATTTTATCAAATGCCTTACTGAAGTCCAGGTAAATTATATGTACAGCATTCCTCTGCTCCACTAATTTTGTCACTTGGTCAAAGAATGCAATAAGATTTGTCTGGCATGATCTGTTTTTGACAAACCCATGTTGACTTTTAGTGATGACTTTGTTTGCATCAAGGTGCTCGCTGATTTGTTGTTTAATTATCTTTTCCAGAATCTTCCCAGTTATTGAGGTCAGGCTGATAGGTCTGTAGTTTCCTGGATCTATTTTTCCCCCTTTTTTGAATATGGGAACTATATCAGCTCTCTTCCAGTCCTCTGGTAGTTCCCCAGTGCTCCAGGATTTTTGAAAAATATAGTTCAGTGGTTCTGAGATCACATCTGCCAGTTCCTTGAGAACTTTGGGGTGTAATGCATCTGGTCCTGGTGATTTGAACTCATCTAGGCTGGACAGGTGCTCACTTACCATTTTCTTGCTTATCTTAACTTGTGTTTCTATTCTGTTTTTTATGGCACTGCTTTTGGTAGGTTGGACTGTTTTTTCCCCTTTGTGTAAAGAAAGATGCAAAAAACGAGTTAAATAGTTCTGCTTTCTCCCTGTTGCTTGTCACTTTCTTGCCACTTTCCCCCACTAATTGACCAATCATTTCCTTAACTTTTTTCTTTATATGTTGAAAGAAGCTTTTTTCGTTATTTTTGACTTTGGTCGCAAGTCTTAATTCATTTTGAGCCTTTCCTCACTTCATCTTTGCAGGCACGGGCTATTTGCTGATATTCTGCTTTAGTTATGTGCCCCTCTTTCCACTTCTTATACTTGTCCTTTTTATCTTTCAATTTATCAGAGAGTTCTTTATGCAGCCATGCTGGTTTCTTTTGAGAGTTGTTATTTTTCTTCTTTGTTGGTATTGTGCTAGACTGGGTCTTTATTATCTCACTTTTCAAAATTTCCCAAGCTTCTTGAGTTGTTTTCCCCTTTAGGAGTCTCATCCATGGAATTTTTCCCAAGGTCTTTGATGTAGTGGTTTAAGGAACCCATGCTAAAAATTAGGAGACTGTTAAATTCCAATCCTTCCTTAGATGTGGAAGCTTGCTGGATGACTTTGGCCTATCACAGTTGCTCAGTCCCAGGAAGAAGCAGGCAATGGCAAATCACTTCCAAAAATGTTGCCAAGAAAACTGCAGGGACTAGTTTGGGAAGTCCCCAGTAGTGAAGACTGACTCGAAAGCACCCAAAAACTAAAACGAACAACAACAACCCCCCCCCCAAACTAAACATAGAAAGCCATGTCTGTATTACAACAGGCAACCAGTCATCCAACTGGCTTTGGGCTTAAGGTGGAACTGGAATTCATGGTCTCTTGTTTTCTAGCCTGATGCCTTCACCACTACACCTAATAGGCTTACATAATTTACAGAAATTGTAAGAAATGTTGGGATGATTAATAATTTGTTTATAGTCATCAAGATAAGAATGTAGAAGGCTTCTGGTTTGACGTCACGGCGGGATGGGCGCAGGAAGACAGTGTTTGATTTTGCCCTGCTGGGGACCCTGGAAAGGGTCGAAAGTCATCCTGTGGTGCCGACAAGCAAGGAGGGGACCCTCATGGATTGCAAGAGGGCGGTGGCCCTTCTTTTTGATCTGAGGAAGCCCTCCAAACCAGCAGTGGAAAGACTGGCTACATTTGTGTAGCCAGTCAGAAGCTGCTGACAACGGAAGACAATAAACACTAACAAGCAACCTTTCAGCAACAAGACTTTATTCTCTCTTTATGAGTTTAAGACTTCTTCCCGAAAAAACTACCCAAAGCACCCTCCCTGATGAGAGAGGGAAGGGGAATTTCCACCCCATTCCCTCAGGAAAGGAAACGCGACAAACTAATTATTTGGATGAAACAGAAAATTACAAGATTAATTTGGAATTAATACACATATATAGCTTTGAAATTTGGGGACTAAAAGTGCTTTTGAGACATTTTTTAAAAAAAAGATTTGAAAAGCTTGTAATGTTTGGATTTTAAAAACTGGAAAATGGCGCTAATGACATCTAGTGGCGAATTATGGCACTACAATTTACTATGTCTAAAGGAAACCTCCTGAAGCTAAAACTCAAATACTTTGGCCACCTAATGAGAAGGAAGGACTCACTGGAGAAGAGCCTAATGCTGGGAAGGGTTGAGGGCAAGAGAAGAAGGGGACGACAGAGAATGAGGTGGCTGGATGGAGTCACTGAAGCAGTAGGCGTGAGCTTAAATGGACTCCAGAAGATGGTAGAGGACAGGAAGGCCTGGAGGAACATTGTCCATAGGGTCACAATGGGTCGAACAGGACTTCGCAGCTGCTAACAACAACAAAGGAAACCTGGCTTGATAAGACTCTTGCTGACCTTGAGAACTTTCAGTTTTGAAGACTGCAGCTAGGAAAAGGGGAAAAAAAACTTTTGGGCTCCTTATCAGTGTGGCAGAGACGATGAACTACTTTGAAATTGGCCTGCCTGAACTACAAATGTAAATATTAACTGATTTTCAGAGCTATGTTGTGGAACTATTTCCCTGCAAGAGAAACACACATCGTTGCTTGAAATGATGGAAAATTTTGGATTACAAATCTTTGATTGATGAACAATTTTTATTATAAAGACCACCTACAAAAAATGAATCAGAAGTCCCATATTCAGCTTTAAATGGTAAAAAAACCATCTCTAACACCTGTCCCCAAGGTCTTAAGTTTGATAAACCACCTAGAAAATATGGATGAAGATCAGAACGAAATTCTCTCCATGCTGAAATCAGTACAAGAGACTATTGCTTTAGCTCGTGATGAGACAAGAAATAACACTAAGGAGATAAAAGAATAATTTTCTAATCTAAATTTACAAATTCAGAAAATGACTACAAAGAAGGACTAGCAACTAGCAACTCTGAAAATGAAAGGAAAACTGGAGGAAGCAGATCCAAAGATGGAGGACTTAAAGGAAGGAACTAACCGACAGATTCAGACAACTGAAGAACTAGAAGACGGAGCAATAATATCGGAAATGAAAAAGACATCTTGCCAATTAAGAATTCAAAATACACTTGAGGAAAAGGAAGAAGAACTGATTGAATGGAAGATAGAGCTGTTAGGAGAACTGGGGAACTGGAGAAGGAGGGAGGCTGTTTAATGAATATCAATGGGTTGGTTCTTCCAAAAATACTTTAATCAAATGGTCTTTCTTATTCCAAACAATATTCCAAACAAAAACAGAGGAAAAATTACCTGATGATTCAAATACATTGACTTGAAAAATTAGTTGGCAAAGGAAGAAAGCTAGAGTAAGATTGAAGAAAATAGAGGTTTTGATCCAATAGATGGGATATTATATTATTAAGTAGATGTTTGAAGATGGTGGAGAATAGATAATTGCTAGAAATAGAAAGATAAGATTAGTAATTAGAATATTAGATTTTGGTATGAGAAGGGAAACAGGAAAATGCTAAGAAGTTTGAATAAGGGAAGCTTTTGGTTACCCAAATATAACTTACTTTGAAATTACAAACAACAGAGACATTTTGAACACTGAGGGGAAATTAAAAATTTTTAAAAAAGCAAAAACAGGATACTGATTGAATGTATGGATATTAAGCGCAAATGCAATTAAGACATGTTTTGGTTAGAAAAGTTATCTAAAACTGACATTATTGATATGAGACAAATGTAACAAATATGTTAATATTCAATTGTATATTTATTAATAACAATTTGTATTTGCCTAGTGTGGGAAAACAGGTATTACCGGAGGAAGAGAGGAAACATTTGATGGTGTAATTATTGGATCTAGACTGAAGAAGTTAATATATACAAATGAATTACTAATGGACATAGACAACATGTTGTCTATGAAGTATTTGATTGTAAAACTACAAAATTAATAAAATATTTATTAAAAAAAGATAAGGATGTAGAGGATATTTTATTGGAAAGAGGGGAGATCTGCTTGTTTGGGGAAGAGGGATCACTTCACATAGACATTAACTTATCAGAGGCATACCCTGCAAATGGCCCCTTCTAATCATGGTAACACTGTGATGGACTCTTCTTGTGTTCTAAATGCAGGAAAGCTTGAATGGGTTTATTATCTTTATCCTTGAGTAAATCAGCACCACCAGAGGACATCTGATGCACATTTCAAAACTCCCTTTAGACATTATATAGTAAGGAATGTGGGTCTTGCTGCTGTCATGAGGATTTCCTACTTGCATGGCAGTTTGATGTTGTTTATGTATGAGGTGAGAAGAATCGCAGAGACTGCAGTTCTATACAAGGTTGCCAGTTATCATAACCTTCCAGGTTCCATGATGTTCACAAAGCTTGTAGCCTCTAATTACTAGAGTAAGCCGCACTGGATCCACAGTTAGGTCATTAAAAGGATTTAAGAGAAACATTTTATTTTAATGCTAAGGTTTCTGGAGTTAAGTTGCCCTCCTGTCATGCTTCTGGTCTTAAGATAATAAATTACAGTAGTTAGTTTTATTGCTATATAAACTGCTACTGTTGATTTCTAGGGTAAATAGATTCCTTATCATCCCATTCTCTACCTTCCCAGTATATACTGACAATCCATCTTTATTATCCAATAAAGAATGGGAGAAAATAGACTTGACATTCCAGCTGTAAGCAAGGTGACCTGCCCACCTCTGTCTTAAAGTTTTCTGAAGACAAGGTCTGTATTAAGATGCACAAGTTAATGGTTGTATCAAGTGACCAATCCTTCGGGGGAGAAATACATTTTAGACTTTTCTTTAATGTATATACCAAAGAAAGAGAATATAGTAGATGCTGTGTTTCATATGGTTTGTTAAATGTTTGTATGCCGACAGTATTAATGTTTCTCCGTTGCATGTTACAGGGATCAGCCCTCCTGTTATGACATCTGAAGTAGCTTCTGCTCCTCCTGCCTTTGATGTAAACAATGTGTCTGGCTATGAAGGCACTACGATTGGAGATGGTAAGTTTGGTGTAGATGTGATATCATATATCGGATGCTAAAGTGTCCCAAGGTTCTGGTGTTGATTTGGGGACAATTAAATTTGTTACTTTTGGGGGAAATACTGTTTTTTTCTGAAAGGAAGATTCCCTTCCCCCCAATAATTACATTGCAATAGCAATAGCACTTAGACTTATGTACCGCTTCACAGTGCTTTACAGCCCTCTCTAAGTGGTTTACAGAGTCAGCCTGTTGCCACCCAACAATCTGGGTCCTCATTTTACCGACCTTGGAAGGATGGAAGGCTGAGTGAACCTGGAGCTGGTGAGAATTGAACTGTTGACAGTCAGCAGAGTTAGCCGGCAATACTGCATTCTAACCACTGCGCCACCGTGGCTCTTGTTGTTTGATCTGCAAACAGTACATCAATTTACATTTGTGGAGTGTGGTAGTAACGGCAGATGGAGGTGTAGAAAAAGAGTGAATGAGGAAGGTGTGGAAACATTCCATTGCAGATAATGACAGTGACTGGAGCAGAGAGAGGAGAGGTTGCCCCCCCATTGCTTTGAGGGAAACATGGACAAGTCTGCTTATCTTGCCACCTGCAGTCACTCTGGGTAGCAAGACTGGTGGCATATACTTTTAATACATAAGATTAAAAACACAACGAGAGAGAATGAAAGTCTACCGTGAGAAGGTCATGAACATTCTCCAGAGAGTGGGAATGTTCTCAAATCAACCATGCACACCACTTCCATGCACCTCGGAGCATTCCCTTGAAGATTTTCATCTTCAACAAGAGATGGGTCCTGTCTGTACAGGACTTAAAAATCTTAAATATACTGACCTAATGGGCAGAGCCACTGAATACTGTGGGACTTACAACAGAGCAGAAATGCATAGATTTCCCCTTGCAAACAGAAGGAAAAAAATAGAGGTCTTTATCCAAATGATCCATTGGCCAGCTGCTCAACTATCACCTGTTGCTTGTACTTGGTAACAGTCTGTAAGGAAACAGATTACAGATTATACTGTAAACAAATGTATCCTGAGCATAGCAGGAAATTTACTGGAGAATAAGAACCTTGATTTAGGAGGACTTTAACAATGGGACGTGGTGGCTCAGTGGGTTAAGACGCTGAGCTTGTCGATCAGAAGATCGGCAGTTTGGCGGGTTGAATCCCGAGTGCCGCGTAGCAGAGTGAGCACCTGTTACTTGTCCCAGCTTCTGCTAACCTAGCAGTTCGAAAGCACATAAAAATGTAAGTAGAAAAATAGGGACCACTACGGTGGGAAGGTAACAGCGTTCTGTGCGCCTTTGGCGTCTAGTCATGCCGGCCACATGACCACAGAGATGTCCTCAGACAAGCGCTGGCTCTTCAGCTTTGAAACGGAGATGAGCACCGGCCCTTAGAGTTGGAAATGACTAGCACGCATGTGCAGGGGAACCTTTACCTTTTTAACAATGGGATAAGCCATTCTCACTGCTCCTTCGACCACAGACCATTAGGCCACTGTTTAACCAGCAGCCTCTTTTCTCATCTCTACTCCCTTCTTTTGCAGCAGGGAAGTATTTCCCTCCTCCACCTGATTCGCTTCCTTATGAGGAAAGAGAGCCAACACCAGCTCAGACAAACTGGAAGTAAGATGGATACTGTGCTTTTAAATCTTCTAATAATCCATTTTTATTTTTCCTTTGCCTCAGACTAAGTGGTTGTCTGCTGCTTATCTGGAGGAAGGGAAAATGAAAGTGCAATAGATACACAGGTGGTCCTTGACTTACAACCACAGTTGAGCCCAAAATTTTTCTTGCTAAGCAAGATAGTTGTTAAGTGAGTTTTGCCCCATTTTACGACCTTTCTTGGCACATTTGTCAAAGTGAATCACTGCAGCTCTTAGGTTAGTAATATGGTTGTGAAGTGAATCTGGCTTCCCCAGATGGTCGCAAAAGTTGATCGCATGATCTCGGGACCCTGCAGCCATCATAAATATCAACCAATTGCCAAGTGGCCCCAATTTTGATCATGTGACCGTAGGGATGCTGCAATGGTCGTGTGTGTGAAAAACTTTCATAAATCACTTTTTTCCCAGTGCCATTGTAACTTCAAACTAAATGAAAAATTGTAAGTTGTAAGTCGAGGACTTTCTGCAAAGTGAAATAGATCAGGCAGGAAATAAGAGCTGCTTCTATTGAGGGAAGGTTAGGTTTTTTTTTTTATAAAGCATGGTTTTCTCAGCATCCTGTAGCCCAGAGGTCCCCAACCTTTTGGCTACCAGGGACTGGTTACGTGGAGAGAAGTCTTTCCACGGACCAGAGAATACATGGGTTTTTTGTGCTGCCTGCATCTCATGGATGGGGCTTTGGTTGTTTGTGCAGACCGGTTGCTAGCATGCCGCGGCCCGGTACCAGTCCACAGACCGGGGGTTGGGGACCCCTGCTGTAGCCACATGGCTTTTACATTTACTTGTTTCCAGCATCACCTTTCTTCCCCCAAAGCTTTCTTTGAATGTATACAAATTATGGGTGACTACAGTCAGTTGCTTTTGGGAGAAATTTGCCCGTTTGGCCAGAAGAAGAAGAAGAAGAAGAAGAAAAATTACTAAAACACAAAATCACTGAGAGAGGCAATGAGAATTCTAAGTCCATAGCACCCTCTTTCATTTTGTCAACTGATAAATGAGGCTCTGTAACCGAGTGTGCCCACCGGGGCTTTTCATTTTGTGGGAGAATTAATAGATGCTCTAAAAATTCTGAACATACCTAGCAACTCAAAAGATACTGCATTCGTGTCCTAGAGGAGTATTTGAAGCTTGCACTGTGATTTATGCTTACTGTCTCCATTGCTTTTGCTTGCCATGCAGTATTCCTGCTATTTCAGAAGATGAAGCCAAAGAAGCTTTTATCCAGTATGCTGCTAGCAAGTGCTGCTACAGCAGAGCTCCAGCGAGAGACTTGATGTTTCAGGATCTCGTAGCACTGAACACTTACAGAGTAAGCAGAATACGGCATTAGAACGTGTGTGCATGCAACAAGTTGTATGTGCGTCATGCACAGGTGGCCCTCGACTTACAACTATTTGTTTAGTGAGTGTTTGAAGTTACGGCAGCACTGAAAAAAGTGAGTTTTGGCCATTTTTCACATTTATGACTGTTTTGCGTTCAAAATTTGGACATTTAGCAACTGGCATGTCTTCATGACGGTTGCATGTCCTGGGGTCATGGGATCACTTTTTGCGGCCTTCTGACAAGCAAAGTCAACGGCAAAGCCAGATTCACTGAACCCACCACGCTATTAACTGAACAATTGCAGTGATTCACTTAATACCTGTGGCAAGAACGGTTGTAAGCTTGGGCAAAACTCACTTAAGAACAGCCTTGCTTAGCAACAGAAATTTTGTGGTCGTAAGTCAAGGACTACCTATATTATATTTAGACCGTATGATGCATAAAGACCTTGGTAAGAAATGTAGGTCACAAGCTTAAATAATTAAGCAGTAAATTCTCTGCTAGCTTTCAGGAACATATTGTGCAGCATGCTTTAAAGTAACCGATGCTGCAATTTTATATGTGGGTGTGTCTATTCCAAAATCATTCTTGCTGGATTCAGATTTATTTTGAGGTGATATAAGATAATCGATCAAAATTATTTGTGGAAATCACATGAACTTTTATCAGTGACCAAATTCTTTCTCCACATGAGTAAACTCAGGAGAGGCATAGTTATTGGGAAATTGAACTGAGATGGATGATATTTAGTAACAGGGTAGAAGAGTGCTTTGCGTGTATATATATATATATGTATATGACCAAAGGTGACCAAAGATCCACATATCTATCTATCTATCTATCTATCTATCTATCTATCTATCTATCTATCTATCTATCTATCTATCTATCTATCTATCTATCTATCTATCTGTATATATATATATATTCGTAACTTCAATCCCAACTTTTTCCAAGAAGATTGGAATATTTTCTAATATATGCAGGGAAAGCTTTGAAGAGCCATTGCCAATCACTTGTTTCCGTAATAAGGCAAATTGATCTATTTATGAGACTGAACCAACCCCTGCCCCCCCTGATGTTCTGGATTTTATTACACACAGTTTTCTTGCAAGTATTTATATTGTGTCTATCGATCTGAATATAATGTTCAGAAAGATTTGCAGTTTCTGGCTTTTGTAAAGAACATAAGGCAATTCACAATGAATATTTAAAAGTAAAATAACATCACTTCGTACAAAACAATATGCAGTTTCAGGATAGATGGCTTAAGAAAGGACATGTGGAAAAAGTGATGAAGTACAAGTAGTCCTCGACTTACAACAGTTTACTTAGTGACTGTTCGAAGTTACAATGGCACTGAAAAAAGTGCCCCCCCAAGCCACAGCCGAGCAAGACACCTGCCTGTCCGTCCGAGGTTTTCATTGTTGTGACACTTCTATTGAGGATTGGCAGCAGGCATGGGCTGGGGGTGTGTGCTTGGTTTTTATTCCCCCCCCCCTCTGCTGTGTGGTTGCAGCAGGTTTTGGTCACTTCACATGACCCTGGGACACTGTGACCGTCATAAATATGAATCAGTTGCCAAGCACCTGAATGTAAATCACAAGACCCTGGAGATGCTGCAACATTCCAGCTGGTTTCTTCTGGGCTCAGCAGAAGCGCCAGGATCAGCGCCGAGCTCCAGCTGGAGCCTGGTGCCGATCCTGGCGCTTCCACTGAGCCCTATAGCCCCGAAGAAGTGCTGATCCTGGCGCCTCCGTTCAGCCCTGACAGCCCTGCAGCTCCAGCCGTCTCTCACTCAGGCTTGTGTGGTGTTGCCACCGGTTCAGCTCAGTCCTCTCCCCCACTACCACTTTTCTAGGATAGTCGTGTACCCCCTGCCAGGTGCCAATATACCACAGGTGGTACCCATACCACTGGTTGAAAAGCCATGGTCTATCTGAAGTGAATCCAACAAGAGAATAATAAAAACAGGAACTATAACCTAGCAGATTCTTTCTCCAGTTACTATCCACCTTATTGTGGACAGAATGGCATATTGAGGTCCAAGGAGGATTACAATATTTGTGTATATTTACCAGAGGTATGGCAATTGATGGGAAGTTCCATTTTCCACAAATTCATTCAGTGGTCTTAGACAAGATCATACTTAAACTTCCATCTTCTGATCTGAATCCACGGTGTCACAAAACATAGGCAAGTGACAAAACATAGTGCAAACACTGTCACATTGCACATTTTTGTGATTTTGGCATCATGGAGAGAAATGGACACCTATCTATAACACTGGAAAATAATACTTACGGTATTTTAGTGATGACTGGAGGAATGGAGAAAATGTTAGAGAGACTGTCACTTCTGTTCAGATATGCTTTGTTTTTCCTCTGTGGCTTGCTGCTATTTACCTTTTTTTTCTCTCCTCCTTGCTCCTTTCCTTAACCATTTACTTTTTTTCAATAAAATTATCAGTGATGAAAATAGAATCTTCCAATAGGAAATAAGTGATTGAAAAGAGAATAGAAACTGGCAACTTGATAATTCACTGTAATTCTACCTGTGGGAGCACAAGCAAATAACATGTGATGCCTAGTTGACCTGAGAAAGTCACCTGTTGTGCAATGTCTTATGTACAGAGTTGTATACAGTATATATGTTTAAGACAGGGAGGAAAGAAGGAACAAAAACTTCATAAAAATCACTTGACTTGCTGGCCTTTGTAGCCTTTAGTTTAACTTTGGATACATTTGCATTTTTAACTTTATAATATGGAACATAATTTTCATTTTCTGGATTCTGCTCAGTGGGTTGAATGGAAATCAATAGCTGTGGGCCACACTCAGCCTAAATTATAATAGTAACAACACATCATAATTCTAGACAGCCCTTTCTTGTTGGAAGCTATGGGGACATAATTAATACTCTCTTGTGCTTAAATGCTTGGGAATTCTTAGACGTTTGGCATTCAGACAAATCAACCACCAATAGACACATCGAGCTAAACTCCCTTTACATACTATGTTAAAGATATAGTCAAAAATCCAGGAAGGCAACAAACAGCCTAGAACACATCCCCTCCAGCAGCCAAGTCCAGATAAACAGGAAACCCACCAGGAAAACATGGAAGAAACAAAAGTAGCTGGCAGGGCAAATTCCCGGGTATAATCAAACAGCAAACCCTTCCTTCTCTCACGCTGATGGTATTACCTAGCCTGGTAATGAAATGCTCACAAAGTTCCAAGAAGCCAGCATCAGTAGCTTCCAATATCCTAGTTATGTGGACTAAGTGGAATAAAACTTTAGTTAAAGCAGTCTTAACTTAGAATTTTAAACTGGCAGTTTTACATCCAAGTTATTGCTATTGTCAGGACCCACCCCAAACCACGTCTTAGGAAGACAAAACTCTTGGAGCCAAATCTTAGTCCAAAAGAAATCTTTACTATGACATGCTTGGTTGTAGGAATACAAGACAGGACTTAATATTGTTCTACAAACTAAACCCTTATAAAGAGTTCCCGGTTCAACCCCCCCTTAACCCCATTTGGTCAGTCCCCCATCATTTACCTCCTATCATCCCTCTCGTGGGAAAAATGAACTTAGGACCTTTTATGTTTATTGCTCTCTTCCGTGACACAAGCCAGATGCTCCTACCCTAACCCCCCTCTTTTGTTTCCCCAGTTCAAAAGGCTTCTCTTTTCCTTTGAAATGCCTAATACAGGCTCAATACACATCCGTTCCCTCCTTCTCGGAGATGGCAGGATACATACATTTATGAATATGATATAAATGGATTCTGACAGTTATATTATATATAAAGATATTGATCTTCTTTGCACGCCATGGCTGCCTTTGGCAATATTTCTTGGAGATTTCTGTTAATCTGCTACTTTTTGAGACTAAAGTGTAGTTTTTTTACATTTCTTTTTAGTATTACTTGGAGACTTTCACTGAATCAAGGTCTTCATTATGGAAAACTATACCATATAGAGGTAAGTGTTGCTATGCTATGGCAGAATTTGATTTTGCTGCCCCAATATGTTGTGTTCTTGTATTCTTTCCGGAGGGTATTTGTGGAAGTCATAGAGATGGCATTGGATTGTATTAAGCTTCATATACTATAGGATTCAAATTCCATACTGGAGACGTCTTGTTTGCTCATTGTCAATTTCCATTGTCTCATGCCACATTCAATTTTGTTCTAACATTCAGACTTATTTATACATTTGGGTTTTTTAGTAGCAAAGTGGGAAGTAAAGATATGCTTCATCCTATAAGTGCATGAAGATAATTTCTCTATCCGTAGAGTGTGCTGTATTCCAGGAGTCTATGCTTGATTCAGTACACTGGAAAAAACATGAATATAAAAGAGGCTCTTACCTCAATTTGAGGAGGATATGCGGATAACAAAACGTAGGATGAAGCTAGTATACTTGACCTCACTTTCAGACTTTAGTGGTTAACTTATGCCAAGATGGATGTAGCTTTACAGCACCAGTGCAGGATTAATGTGAGCTTAGGAAATTAATGATCTGTTTACATCACTACAAAAATGTATTAATTTGGACACGGTGATGCATTTTGCGATTTATGAAGCAATAGCGCTGTTTAAGAATTCCACTAGTATAATGAACTGTATAATTTGTTGAGTTCCTTGGAAGGGAGAACTTTTTTTAATATTTAAATATTAACTCATTTATATAGGTAGGATGAAATATATGAACTGCATGACGTTCAGGCTTTATCTGCTTTCTGAGAAAAATGCACTTCTTTTTGCTATTATTACTATTTTATATCCTGCCTTTCAGCACTAGGGAACTATTTTTAAGAAAATAAACACAGTAAAAAAGATGAGAATTTCAACTGTCAGAATTCTCTAACCAACATGATAATTTTGGGAGATGAAGTCCACAAATGGAGAGGATCCAGGTTAGGAATGCAGTTATCTGGTTACCTCATTAGGTAATGAAATGTTCAAAAGCGAACAACCAAGCTCAGCAAGCATTAAGGATTCCACAGTTCATCCCTGAGTTATGTTCCCTTCTATTGAAATTAAATATATAAGCCTCAAGCTATGCTGCGGAAATGTTCATGCGCAAGATAGAATATTATGACATTGTCCAATCATCGTTGCTTTGATCAGGAGAACCTGTTGATTCTGCTCTGTATGGTGCAGCTCCTTCTCCCTGGGAGATGAGAGTAGAAGTTCCTGAGATATTCAAAGACAACGTCGCAAGAGTTAAAGTGCCTCGCACGTCATCAGTAAAGGTACAGAAAGCAAAAATGGGACAATGTTTCAGTTGCCGGGAGTTCCCTCTCTCCCTCCCCGCCTTCTTTTTTTCTCTTCAGTACTTTGCTTTACGTTATTTATTTGTTTAGACAAACTAAACTGCAGTGTATTAGGTAGAGCTTGGTTTGGGAGGTGTGCAGTATATGTGCACAGAATCGCAGCCTTAATTCTCAAGCTCTTGCTGCTTCCTTGAAAGTAGGTCAATAACAATCACCTACTTTGCACTCTAATTCACACTTCCATCACTATGGAACATTAATGGAGATTTCTTTGGGGCTGACTGAAGAAAGTAATTGAAGCATTTCTAAGCAATCATGTCTACCTTTCCTATAAAGAGCCTGGGATTTGTTTTGGGAGTGCTGAGGGTGCTTTAATAGTCATTTTGCCTAAATGGCCAGCCCATTTTCTTTCTAGCTTGGGAAAGAGGCAGGTGGTTAAAGTCTTCCAGGTTCTGCATTCAGACATGTTTCATATTAAACAAAGCCTGACCCCGGAAAGATGTAGTACACATGCTGTTCATGGGAGATGCCAGTAGGCAGAGGTAGACGCGTTTGAGGCTTAAACACAAGCTTACGTAACCACCATGTACAAACTGTCTTGTTTTTTCCTGTTAGATTGTGATAAGTAGTTAGACTGATTCTCATCCGGATAGGAAATGGAGCAGAAAAATGGATTAGTGCCGACTTAAGCAATAAGGGATGTGGTGGCTCAGTGGGTTAGGACGCTGAGCTTGTCGATCAGAAGGTTGGCAGTTTGGCGGGTCAAATCCCGAGTGCCATGTAACAGAGTGAGCGCCTGTTACTCGTCCCAGCTGCTGCCAACCTAGCAGTTCGAAAGCACATAAAAATGCAAGTAGAAAAATAGGGACCACTCTGGTGGGAAGATAACAGCGTTCCATGCACCTTTGGCATCTAGTCATGCTGGCCACGTGACCATGGAGACGTCTTCGGACAAACGCTGGCTCTTCGGCTTTGAAACAGAGATGAGCACCGGCCCCTAGAGTCGGAAACGACTAGCACGCATGTGCGGGGGAAACTACTTTTTACCTTAAGCAATTAAACCAGCTGGGATTGGTTTTTGAAGAAAATCTTTTCTGGAAAAGCAAGTCTATTCTCTTGCATACATAAATGGGTAATATTTTATTTATAGGATTCTTCTTATTTGGATTGTTTTTGCTATTCAAAGAAAAACAAAAATCACAGCTGAAAAATCCTAAAAAAATTTGGAAACTGGGGATGATTGTTACGAGATTCATTCAAGTAAATGATTATATATATATTTCAAACATGATTATGAAAAACTAAATTTAGTACACCATTTCTTTCATTGCTGGTGCAGGCCTTTTGCGCAAGAACAAAGGACTGTGGCTGTAGTTACAGGAATCATTAATTCAGTGTGCTTTCTTTAATCATGAAGCAATTATTAGCAGCTCTATTTTTATTTTTATTTTGTTGTTGTGGAAAGGATTTTCAAGAGGAAAGTATGGAGCATGGCCAGAGCATTGAAGAGGGACAGTGCTGTTTAGAAGTTAATAAGGCCAGAGCTACAAATGGCTATAAAATAAAATAATAAAATAAAGAACAAGGTGGTTGACAATTTTGCAGAATTTATCAGTTAATGTATGAAGACAAAGAAGTGGAAGAGGTTTAGAAAGGCCATCACAGTTTGAGAATATGGTAACTTTGGTGGAGAGGTTGGAAACACCCCCAGGCGAAGTGAAAAAAATATAACTTTCTGGTGCTAATGAATCCTTTTACATTTCTTGTCAAAGTTGAGTCAGTCACAGTAAAAATGAAAGGCTGCCTTTTAACGCCTCTTTTTATTTGAAGGGATGTCCAATATGTGGCTGTTCTGGCAGACGACCCTGCACCCAGTGCCATGGCCTCACGAGGGTATGTACTTCTAAGTCAGAGACGTGTCTTGCTTCATGTGGAAAGTTCCCTGAAGAAAAGGGTTTTTTTTTAAAAGAAAAAATAAAATATAAAATTGACGTCCTCAGAGCAGTTTGCAAATTGGGTTGCTACAAATAATAAAAAGCTAGGAGAAGCACTAATGAAAATATTATGGTTGAGAAGACTGCTAGCAGAAAGAGGACTTATCGAGTATCTGTTAATGGTATCTACTTACCATTATTTGAGGATATGTCCTCCCCACAAAGCCTCCATCTCGACAATAATCTCCTGGGGAGGCAGATGGAAGCCTGTTCCAGGCATTCCAGCATGGAGGGGAGTGTTTTTCACAGGGAATGGAAGAAGCTCTCCCAATTGGAAAGTTCATGGAGGTGCATGGTGGAAGTTTAAGGTGAGCTGATTAGGGTAAACATCTGCTTTATTACAACTGGCCCAGGAGTTCTATTTTTGGAGCTGCCTCCATCTGAGCAGTCCGGTGAGCGCATACCTCTGAAATTGACTGAAATTGTAATTAAAAGGACTAGGGTCTTATATTTCTGTAACATATGTGGTATGGCAGGAGTTTCCCAGTGACCTCCTCCCTTGCCCCTCACACGATGTTCTAGAATGAAACCTGGCACAGAAATAGCTTCAACACGGAACCACATTTTACATCTCCTTCCCTTTGAGATGATGGGTACTGATTTGCTGTAATTTGACACACGAATCAGGAAAGTGTTTCTCAGACTACCTAGTGCTCAGTAACAGGTTGACTGGTCAACCAGCCATTTTGAGAAACACAAGAGCACCCCACAGTTGGATGTGTTTCTCACACATCTTGAACTCCATCTGCAGGAAGACTTAACAGCAGCTTTATCTCAGCTGCACAAGTCCAGATGACCAGTTCTTCTGCAGTTAAGACTCTTAACGTTTTGTCACCTAGCAATAATTACTTTAATAGATCCTTTGGAGAAAATGTTTCAGTCGACTGCCTGGATCTTACAAAGACCAGCACAACATACAACCAATCTCTGTATAGGGATTGGTAGCTTTTCTTGTGGTTGGCGATAGTCATATTTTAGCTAGAAGAAATAACCAATCACTGCTCTTACAGTGTCATGCCTCCGGAAAACCTAGAGGATCTATTAAGCAATGGTTGCTACTGTTATAAATAGCACCTGGCTGCACAGTATGTTCAAAGATTTCAGTGTGAATTTATTTACAGAAAGAATGATGACTGTGATTGTTGGGCATTATACCAGCAGCTCAGGTTTTCTTATTTACTATTCTACCAACTGTTGAGAATGGAACTCTACAAAGTGATGACAGTTTCCATGGAAGGAAGAATTTTTAGAGGAAAGGAATTTCATAATGAGCATCTTTCTAAACACTTTCACAATCCTACCCAATTTTAAAGCCACTCTATATAGAGTGCTGTTTTTTCTAAGAGGAGCACAGAGGTCTGCTTTTGACTAATGAAAAAATGGTTGGTGGAAATCCTGTTAATTTAATGCTCTTCTATTTGATGTTATATGTCAACAGAAACAATGTTGGGTGTGTAATGGAACAGGATCCCAGTTCAGTAACCAGAGGTGTTCTACTTGTTCTGGAGTGGGAACAACCATGTACGTGAGTTAGTGCACTTCCTTTTTATTTGCAGTCTAGCCTTGAATGTGAGAAAATGATCGTGCTCACTTCTGTTCTGTAAATCACAGCTAGGTGATAACACTGTAAATAATCTGATAATGGAGTGTTCTACATGATTCCAGCCCTTTAAGCTAGACCCGGGGTCGGCAACCTGAAAAAGCAAAAGAGCCACTGGGAACTGGTTCCATCGCACATAAAAAAAGTGGGAGCCGTGCACGTGCATCTACGCACGCGCACACGCATAAAACAAAATGTTTTGTGCATGCGCAAAACGTTTTGTTTTTTGCGCATGCGCGTGTGTGGATACACGCACGTGGTTCCACTTTTTTTATGTGGACGCACCTGCACGCCAGCGGCGACGGGTCTCCGTGGTGACGGGTGCTGGGTTGCGGCGCCGCCTTCAGCCCGGGTGCCGCTGGAGCGAGCTAGACTGAGACTAGGAAACCAAAGTCATGATGCTAATTCTACTTTTATTGTAAGGTTACAGCAGTAAAATCATACAAGTCTGAATATACCTTCCCCTTTCCTCCCTTTATCTTTCTGAGAACTGGGATGGTCCTCTCTAAGATGCTTCATCGAATGACGTTTCTACCCTGGACTCAGATTTCTTTTATCTGGCCTTTGTTGTGGTTTTTCCTCCTATTCCTCGAGTTACTTCTTCGGCCCATTACACATGGATGTGTTCAAATATTGGCATAACATTTACATGGAGCCGTATTCAGCGTGTGGTCCTCAATGGAACTGCATCTACATGGAAGGAAGTGTGTAGTGGGGTGCCCCAGGGCTCTGTTCTGGGCCCAGTGCTCTTCAACATCTTCATCAACAATTTGGATGAGGGGATAGATGGGGAACTCATCAAATTTGCACACGACACCAAGCTGGCAGGAATAGCCAATACTCCAGAAGATAGGCTTAAAATACAGAAGGATCTGGACAGACTCGAACACTGGGCGCTATCTAACAAAATGAAATTCAATGGTGAAAAAAGTAAGGTTCTACATTTAGGCAGGAAAAATAAAATGCACAGATATAGTATAGGTGGTACCTTGCTCAGTAGTAGTAACTGTGAGAGGGATCTCGGAGTCCTAGTAGACAATCACTTCAATATGAGCCAGCAGTGTGCTGCAGCTGCCAAAAAAGCCAACACAGGGATAGAATCAAGATCAAGTGAAGTACTAATACCACTTTACAATGCTTTGGTAAGGCCACACCTGGAATACCGCATCCAGTTTTGGTCACCATGATCTAAAAAAGATGTCGAGACTCTAGAAAGGGTACAGAGAAGAGCAACAAAGATGATTAGGGGGCTGAAGGCTAAACCATATAGGGAACTGTTGCTGGAATTGGGTATGTGTAGTTTAACGAAGAGAAGAGTGAGGGGTGACCTGATAGCAGTGTTCCAATATCTCAGGGGCTACCACAAAGAAGAAGGAGTCAAGCTATTCTCCAAAGCACCTGAAAGCAGGACAAGAAGCAATGGATGGAAACTAGTCAAGGAGAGAAGCAACCTAGAACTAAGGAGAAACTTCCTGACAGTTAGAACAATTAACCAGTGGAACAACCTACCTCCAGAGGTGGTGAATACTCCAACACTGGAGGTTTTTAAGAAGAGACTGGACAGCCATTTGCCTGAAATGGTATAAGGTTTCCTGCCTGAGCAGGGTGTTGGACTAGATGACCTCCAAGGTCCCTTCCAACTTCTTCTTCTTCTTCTTCTTCTTCTTCTTCTTCTTCTTCTTCTTCTTCTTCTTCTTCTTCTTCTTCTTCTTCTTCTTCTTCTTCTTCTTCTTCCTCTTCTTCCTCTTCTTCCTCTTCTTCTTCTTCTTCTTCTTCTTCTTCTTCTTCTTCTTCTTCTTATTATTATTATTATTATTATTATTATTATTATTATTATTATTATTATTATTATTATTATTATTATTATTGTGGTGGTGGTGCAAGGGTTTGAATGCAGTATTGAAGGCTGACTATGCCCACAGCCAGGAATTCGATCTTGACTAGCTCGAGATTGACTCTCACTTTCATCCTTCTGAGGTTAGTAAAATGAGGACCTACAGCAGGGGTCGGCAACCTGAAAAAGTAAAAGAACCACTGGGAACCGGTTCCATCACACATAAAAAAAGTGGGAGCCGCGTGCGTGTGTCCACGCACGCGCATGCGCAAAAAACATTTTGCGCATGCGCAAAATGTTTCGTTTCTTGCGCGTGCGCAGACGCGTGCACGGTTGCCACTTTATGTGTGATGGAACCGGTTGCGTGGTGGCGACGGCCCGTTTGCAGAGCCGACATTAATCTGGCACCCAGTCAAACGGTCACCTCCTTATTGTGATGCCATCTTTCAACCACCCGCATAAAATTTTCTGGCAAAGCTTCCGTAATCTTAGAAATACAGGGAGAAAGAAAAGCAACACAGAGCGTGAGCTTTTTGTTTTTTCTTTACGAGAAAAGATCCTGTTGTTAGAGTGCTCTTTTCCCCACAACATAAAAGCTCAAACCTTACAAACTGGCAGCCCTCCTCCATTGCATCAGCTCTCCACACAGCCTAGTATTGTGCTGATTTAATTTAAAAGGTCCCTGAGAGTTCTGAGGAACTTGCTCCCCAACTTTGACGTTTTCCCATTTCGACAAAATGGCAGAACCCCACCCCTCTTCTTGGTGCCATTCAATGCTTTAATAACTATGAGAAAGGCAGAAATTTAGCACGATCAGCCCTCAAGCAGTGCTGGCTGCCCCAGTATTTCTGCCTCCCACGCAGCAGAAAGACCACAAGGGGTGAGACTGGGTGGAGGGGGGTGGCAGAGATACGACAAACCCTTGAAAGAAGCCCGATTCCGTTACCCGCCGCGATCGCAGCCTCGGTCACCGAAGCGTAGTGGCTTCTGGCCAAAATATTCAAAGTACCTGGAGCCTCTCTTTTCCTTTTATACACTTGTGCTTAACTGCCAATAAGACGCTGTGTGAACCAGAGAATTAAATTAAAAGTTCAATAAACACCGATCAATATTCGTGTAAATATTGAATCCATAAAACGATCTTCTCCTTAACTGTAGTTATACTGCAGGTATTCGTCCTTATCCTCCCGGGCAGAACGGAGAAGCGCGGTCGTTTTGCAGCTTTCCAGCCCAACTCACTTCTTCCCTCATAAAACCCAGGCAGGAAAGGCCGGCGCACTTCCCAGAGCCGCGCTCTTGACTCGCCAAAGGTTGCCGGGCGCCGAGCTCGCCGGCAGAATAAAGAAATCGTCTCTCCCTGTCTCACGTGTAAATAAATCATCAGCCTCACTTACGTGACCACCGGCTTGCTGGTCATTCAGGGAAATAATGGTTAATCGATGGCTAATCGATGGAGATGTGTAACGTATTAGTTTGCAGTCCTTCATCATCCTATTTTCTTCAATTGCCCCGGGGGGGTGTCGTCTGCGGTACTTACAGAATCGATGGTGGGGTTGGGTGGGGGGTGGGAATGGACAGAGATGACCAACCCGCGCAGAGAGCCCGTCAACCGGTGCTCTGAGGGAACGGGAGCGGGACGAGATCGGGCTTTTGCCCTTTGGCTGAAGGCTCTCGCCTCTAGTTGCAGACCTGGCAAACGGGGGATAGCCAGAAGTTGCGCAGAGGTGGGTGGGTGGGAAAAACGGGGCCCGCTACGAGTCGCTTCAAGGGAGTCGTGGCACTTTGGGGAAAGGCAACTTTTTTCCCCCGGCTCTGCAAACGAAAAGCACTGCGCGCCTGAGTCTCAGAGCACGCCTGAAAGGGAAGTGAGAATCCAGGCGACGGGGAGGCAGAGAGTGTGTGTGTGTGTGGGGGTGTGTGTTCATTCTCCCCATTTCTCACAACCAGGTCGCAAGGGGTTTTGCCCTCGTTGCCTGTGGACACGCAGGACAAGTCCTCCGCCCCAGCCACGCTCAAAAAAAAAAAGTTCCTCCTTAGCCTAGCGCCTCGGGAAACAGCATCGGCGGCAAAGATGAGCAAAGATGAGAGACGTTTCCCCTCACGTAAAACGCCTAGTGTTATACTGTGTTCCTTTCGGGGGGCAAGGGGGGGTGGAAGGAGGGGAAGGGGAATCCATTTTATTTTATTTTAAAGGAAATGTAAGCTTGTTTGTCATCAACATCACACCGCAACAAGCCTGACTGGCTTCTTTTAAGCCCCCGGCAGAGGGCCACAATCAATGCCTTAATCATGGCTTTTAGCATTTCCCTTGCAAATCCGCGCCATTTGGATTTGTCACCGGGCGCGTGGATGGTGCCAAAGACACCGCATTCAAGGCTTTCCAGGAAATAGTTGCAAGCTGAACAATAGTGCTTCAAAGCGTAGGGCGCTCACCACCACCACCCCGCGCACACACGCCCCCGCAGGTATAGAGAAGGTATGCGAGGGATACCGGCGTGCGCAGGCCCCAGTCAGTTTCCTTAGAAACTGGCAAGTTAATGAAGCTGTGGAGTTGATAAACCGAGTTTTTCACCGCTCTGACAGAGATAAACGCTCCGGGAAGGGTAAAGGAGGAGGACTGTGTGTGTATATACACTGTGAATGGTGTGTTAACAGCAGATTGGTATATACGTATTGCTCCCCAGATGTGGAATTGATGACTGTTATATGTAGGCCTTTCTATCTGCCTAGAGAAATTACTGTGGTAATTATTATAGCTGTTTATATTCCACCTGATGCCAATGTCAACATGGCACTTTCTAAGCTGTATGACATCAT
This sequence comes from Vipera ursinii, assembly GCF_947247035.1. Taxonomy (NCBI): domain Eukaryota; kingdom Metazoa; phylum Chordata; class Lepidosauria; order Squamata; family Viperidae; genus Vipera; species Vipera ursinii. The sequence continues at coordinate 47,885,033 of NC_139513.1, read as the reverse complement.
CACCAGGCAGCAGCAAACTCACCCAGAGGGCGCTCTTGTCGTGGCTGGGGACTTCAATCAAGCTTGTCTGAAGACAGTTCTCCCTAAGTTTGTACAGTATGTGCAAGTTTCCACCAGAGGGAAGAACACTTTGGACCACGTGTATTCCAATCTTAAGCAGGCATACAGAGCTTTTCCTCTTCCCCACCTGGGTACATCTGACCATCTTTCACTCCTGTTGTGCCCAAAGTATGTTCCTCTCAGGAAAAGGACTCAGGCAGTCACAAAAAGGGTCAGAACCTGGCCAGTGGGTGCTCTCAGTCAGTTGCAGGACTGCTTTGAAACCACTGACTGGAGTGTATTTGAAGAACAAGATCTAAATTCATATACAGATGGCGTACTTTCTTATATTAGAACATGCACGGACAGTGTAACAACGGATAAGTGCATTAGAGTTTATGGGAACTGTAAACCCTGGATGACTGCAGAGATACGAACACTCGTGAGAGCCCGGGATTCTGCCTTTAAGGCGGGGGACAGGGACAGATACAGAGAGGCCAGGGCAAATCTCAGAAGAGGCATTAGGATGGCAAAACAACAATACAAACAAAAGGTGGAGAACCATTTAGCGAACAACGATCCGAGGCAAGTATGGCAGGGACTGCAGCACTTAACCAACTATAAGGGCAGCACGAGGAGCATGGCAAACACCGATGCCTTGTTGGCTGAGGAGCTGAATATCTTCTTCGCCCGCTACAAGGTTAAAAGACCAGACCCCGTAGCCTCTGCTGGCCGGCCTTCTGACTCTCAGCCACTCACCCTGTGTGAACACCAAGTGAGAGCTGTATTAAAGGCTGTGAATCCCAGCAAAGCCGCAGGCCCAGATGGGGTGCTGGGGATAGTGGTCAGGAATTGTGCCGATCAATTAGCAGGGGTCCTGACAAGGATTTTTAACATCTCCTTGCAAACGGCATGTGTACCATCATGCTTGAAGGCAGCTACCATTGTCCCAGTCCCCAAGAAAACTGCAGTTGAGTGCCTGAATGACAACAGACCTATTGCATTAACGTCTGTAGTCATGAAATGCTTCGAAAGATTGGTTCTCCAACATCTTAGGACATGCCTCCCACTGGACTTTGATAAACATCAATTTGCCTACTGGGGAAATAGGTCGACAGACGATGCCATAGCTACTGCTTTACACTCTGTAGCAAGTCATCTCGAGAAACCTGAAAGCTACGTCAGGATGCTTTTTGTTGACTACAGCTCGGCTTTTAACACCATTTTGCCGAGCATTTTCATCGAGAAGCTGACTGACCTGAAATTCTCCCCCGCTATCTGCGATTGGATTCAAGACTTTCTTAGGGATCGGGTACAAACAGTGAGGGTCGGGTCTGCTTTGTCCACCCCCCTGAAGCTTTGCACCGGCATGCCACAGGGCTGTGTGCTTAGCCCCTACCTGTACTCTTTATACACTTATGATTGTGTATCATCTGACCCATCCACTGCGATAATCAAGTTCGCAGATGATACAAATGTGGTGGGTCTTATTACAGGTGGGGATGAGACAGCATATAGGGCGGAGGTACAAAAACTATCCATATGGTGTAGTAACAACAACTTGCACCTAAACATCAGCAAGACGAAAGAGATGGTGTTAGACTTCCGGAGAAAAAAAGAGGAACCTGCCCCACTTTACATCGGGGAGGACTGTGTAGAGAGAGTTCCCTCCTTTAAATTTCTGGGAGTCTACCTCTGTGAAGATCTGACCTGGAAAGTTAACACAACCCAGGTGGCTAGAAAGGCCCAACAGAGGCTTCACTTTCTTAGGATCTTGCGGAAGAACAGGGTAGAACAACAGCTAATGACCCTCTTTTACCGGTCTACCATAGAGAGCGTCCTCTCATATGGTATTGTGGTTTGGTATGCCGGTCTGACAGCCGCGGATAGGAAAGTATTACAGAGGGTAATGAGCACAGCACAAGACATTGTGGGCTGTTCCCTGATACCACTGGATGACATCGCCAGGGCTCGTTGCCTTGGAAGAGTGAGGAAGATTCTCAGGGATGACTCACACCCTGGACGGTATCTCTTTACTCTCCTACCATCCGGTAGGAGATATAGGAATATAGCCAGCCGTACCAACAGGCTGAAGAACAGCTTTTATCCGTGGGCTGTTAGGCTTTTGAATGGGATATAATCTTATGCAGAGTTGACTTGGGAGGCCGGTGTGTGGTGTAGTTGGTTCACATAGTGTGAGGGATGGAGGGTTTGTTGTCACTGTGTGTTGGGGGGAGAGAGCACAGGGGGAGGCTCAGCTAATCTCAATGTACACATGTTGTACTTTGACAATAAAGGTTTATTATTATTTATTATTATGTGTGCTCTGCAATATGTAGAATTTAGTAACGGGCCGCGGCAAGTTTCCATTCGGAGAGGTTCATGTGCACCTCTCCAAAGGTTTGGAGAGCTGCGCGTGCACCTCCACACGTTTGGAGAGGTGCGCGCGCGGCACCACCCGTTTATAGACCTGTCGCGCCCCGTTTGCAGAGCTACTGCCTGAAGGCGGCAGCTCTGCAAACGGGCCGCAGCAGCTTTCCCAATGAGCGGCGCCACTGCCCGTTCGGGCAGAGGTGCGCGTGCACCTCTCCAAAGTTTTGGAGAGGTGCATGCACCCCTCCGCCCATTTGGAGAGGTGCGCGCACACCTCTCGGAACGGGCAGTGGCGCCGTCCATCAGGAAAGCTGCCGTGGCCTGTTTGCAGACTGCCGTCTTCCTCTGAAGGCGGCAGCTCTGCAAACGGGCCGCAGCTGCTTTCCCAATGAGCGGCACCACTGCCCATTCGGGTTGAGCACGCGCACCTCCGCCCGTTCGAAGAGGTGCGCACGCACCTCCGCCCATTCGAAGAGGTGCACACGCACCACCGCCCGTTCGAAGAGGTGCGTGCGCACCACCGCCCGTACGAAGAGGTGCGCGTGCACCGGGCGACTGGGAGCCGCAAAAGACGGCTCAAAGAGCCGCATGCGGCTCCAGAGCCATGGGTTGCCGACCCGTGTCCTAGAGAGTGTTTGGGCCAATATGGTCACATTTGTAAACCACTCAGAGTGCTGTAAAGCACTATGGAGCAGTATATAAGTCTAAACGCTATTGCTATTGCTACATCATCATCATTCTAGCCATTGTTTATCCATTGCAGGATGGAGGCCTCTTCCGCATTTTTCCAATCAGTAAGGTCTTGAGCTTTCTTTTACCAACTGGGCCCACAATACTTGCTGATGTTGTTGATCCATCTTGTTTTAGGTCTCTTTTGTAGACATAAAACAAGATTAGATTAGAATAACAGTTGGAAGGGACCTTGTAGGTCATATAGTCCAACCCCCTTGCCCCCACCCAAGCAGGAGACCTTACACCATTTCTGACAGTTGGCAGTCCAGTCTCTTTATGAAAGCTTCCAGTGATGAAGCTCCCACAACATCTGAAGGCAAAATGTTCTATTGGTTGATTGTTGCTACACATTGACTACTATTGCTATGTGAGGCAACATATAACTTCATTTTGTGCAGTTGCCTCATCCCCAATCACTGAAGCACCACTTTATCTTGGTGGGTCCAGTTGAAAGCCCTGACGTGGGCCACGTCACCTGGCTGCTTTGCTTCAGCAGAGCTGTCTTCTCTGCATGTGCAGGCATTTGGTACATACTGTCTAGGACAGAGGTAGGCAACCTTGGCTCTTTTATGACTGTGGACTTCAACTCCCAGAATTCCTGGTCTAGAAGGAGAGTTTGCGTTGCTCTGTGGAACTGTATTGGAGAGGCCTCATTCAAAGCAACAAGTCCTTATGAGTCTTTGCATGGACCTCCTGAATAGGCATACATGCAAAACAGGTTATTTGTCTGTCACATCATTATGTGGACTTGGAAGCAATAGACAAGCAGCCTCCTGGTTTCAGATCTCACTTTTAATTTGAACTTACTAAGACTGCCTAATAGACTTTAGGTGCAAAATAAGAGGAAGCATCATTTTGAATGTCCTTAGAGAAATGAGAACACGTTTTAGGGAAATAGCAATAGAAATGCTAATGTTATTTTTATTGAAAGAACTGGAATCCTGTGCTAATTGAAATGAAGTTTGAAAAGCAGCCCTATCATTTTGATATGCAGCTGTCTGAGAAACCAGAAAGGGGAAAAAATGTCTGTTTTGTTCTGCTCTGCATTTCAAAGAAATATTTGGTGACTTTCCACATCAGCGCGGAAATTGAACATATCTCGTGAATTAAGAAGAGATCCTTGCTTGAATTGTGTGTCTTCTCCAGTTACAGTATGTTTGCGCCTTATAAACAAGCATGGAAGCCATCATGTGAGCTATGATGAGCAGCCCCTCTTGTTCTTTAAAGTTGCACTGGAGTTATCGATGCAGAGCTAGTCTCCATGAGTATAATGCAATTTTCTACAGCCAGAAGTCCTTGCATGTAGATTTGTCCAGTATGAAGGCTTATGGGTTTGTTGGGATCCTTAAAGTAAGGGTGTTTTTAGTCTCCCTCTCCCCAGTGGCACAGGGAAAGAGGAGGACAGCCTCTGGACCAGAATTTATGGAATATATAAAGACGACAGATAAATGATGTTCTGGAATCTTATGTCATCGACATACTTATAGTATTTGCTATATAGGATTCCAAAGTGGAACAAAACGGATGGAAAAATGTATTTATACAACATATAGGGAGATTTATTTATTTATTAAATTCATACGCCATTCCTCTTGCTAGCCATAGCGACTCTGGGCAGCTTACCATGCAATAAAAATAGAAATATATATATATAATAGGAAGAATTAAAATTACAAGAACTTGCATGGAGCAAGGGTGGTGCTTTCTCTGTCACCTCCATCCTAAAACTTTCCAAATGGATCCCCATGCCAACTGGGTGGGCCAAGTCTTAAGGCCACCCCTTTGGAAACCAGATGTATCAGATTAGACCAGAGCTCCCCAACCCCCAGTCTGTGGACTGGCACTGGGCCACAGCATGCCAGAAACTGGGCCATGCAAACAAGTGAAGCCCCATCCATGGGATGCAGGTAGCACACGAAACCATGCCCCCTGTGGTCTGTGAAAAAAACTTTCCCCCCCAGGACCGGTCCCTGGTGCCTAAAAGGTTGGGGGCCTCTGCATTAAACTACACCTCCAGTGGTAAGGGGGGGGCATGACAGAAAAGGCACTTCTTCTAGATCCCCCAACTGAAATTCCTTGGCTGACAGGGTTCACAGTAGGCCTTTTCTACTGGAATGTGTTGGGTGGGCCAGTCCCATTGAACAAGATGGTTCTTCAGATAACCTGGCCCCATCCAATAAAGGACTTTAAAGGCGGTAACCAACATTTTGACTTGGACCTAGAAGCAGATCGGCAAGCAGTGCAGCTTGAGTAACAATGGTGCTATTTCAGGCACCTCTAGAACTGTCTGCGCCACTGTATTCTGAACCAGTTGTAGCTTCTGAATACTCTTAAAGGGTAGCCCCATATAGAGCACATTGCAGTAGTCCAGATAAAAGATGATCAGGGTATGAGTGTCTTAAATGTGGGGCCTCACAATCCAGGAAATGGTGCGACTGGTGCACAGCATGAAGCTGCACAAAGGTTCTCCTATCCACGACTGCCACCTGCTCCTTGAGCAGGAGTTGTGAGTCTAGAACAGATATGTCAAATTTTCAACGTCACGTGATGTCGTGCAACGTATCAGGACTCTTTTGCCATTGCCGGCAATGGGGTGGGCGCGGCTTCCACGTGACGCGTCTGGCCCACTGGCCAGCAGTTTAACACCTCTGATCTAGAAGGAACCCCAGATTGTGCACCGGATCTGTCTGGGGTAGTATAACCTCATGCAGATCTAAAGATGGTAAACCTCTGGATCCCAATACATGAAAGAAAGTTACATAAAAGAAAGAAAGGAAACACCAGCCTTTATCAGAGACCTCTTAAATTTGTGTGTGAGTGTGTATTTGTGTGTGTGTAGGAAAAAGGCTTTTTGTATGTAGCGCGTTAGATTATTAACAAAAACCCACGTGTGCTGTAGTGTCTGTGATGCACTTAGTATCCACTGATCTCCGTGGTTTTTTTTAAATTAGTAAAATTACATGAAATAGCCTAATGTTGCATAGTTTCTTAGTTGTCTTATAAAACTCATGAGTTTTCAGCCAAAATTAAATTGTTTTCAATTTGATTTAATTTTTCCCATAATTACTGTTTGATACCTGTGATGGTATGCAGTATCACCCGCCCCCAAAGTCTGCTAATCCCTGAGTTTCCCAGTTGGTAACAGTGATCACAGTTAGAAATTCCTGTCTGGAATAGTCAATGTTGAGTTGCTAACTAAAAGTTTTACTTTTAGTCTGGTAGATATTAATCTACCAGATCCAGCAGATGGCACCATTTACCCAGCAGAAAAGCTGAACAAAAAGGGAGCTGAATTTATTTACTGTAGTTCTTGAATTCCCATAGTTCTACCCATAAAGGAAGAAATTGCTATTATTTTTAATATCTGAGTCATTGGTAAAAAAAGTAAGAAGGAACTTAAATAAACAAAATGACATTTTAGACATTTAAAAGTCTTCTTTTGCCAATTCTGATTATTTTTCCTGTCTATCATTCATTTGTGAAACCCAGAGACTTCTAGGCTTCTTGATTCATAAATAAAATTGTATATCAACCCATTTTATTCCATGTAGCTGCTGGGATTAATTGTAGTAAGTTTGTTGCTAGAATAGATGAAGAAATATATTACATTATCATCATCATCATCATCATTATTATTATTGTTGTTATATTTTTATCCATATCAAAATGGAATTCCCCAGGGTACATTACAAAAGTTATATAAAATTTGAAATACAATAAATAATATTAAATAGTACAGAAAATGCATAATATAAATCACCATCCTATACTAATGTTGGCAGGTGCTTAACAAAATTGGTTCAGTGCTGAAAATGTACTTTGAAGAGAAAAAAATAATCAGGAAACTTCAAGTACAAAGACTTATTTCTCTTTCCAAGGATTCAGGGCAGTGACCAGGAAAGTGATGTAAGGTCACTAATGTGGTATGATGGTTTAGTTGTCAGGCTGCAATTAAGAGATCCTGGTTGAATTGTGCACTCACCGCTCTCTGGATAATTTTGAGCTAAAGGTAATCCTTGACTTACAACAGTTCATTTAGTGACTGCTCAGAGTTACAACGGCACTGGAAAAAGTGACTTATGACCGTTTTTCACACGACCTTTGCAGCATCACCATGGTTACGTGATCAAAATTCAGACACTTGGCAAGTGACTTGTATTTATGATGGTTGCAGGGTCCCACTGTCTTGTGATCACCTTTTGAGACCTTCTGACAAGCAAAGTCAGTGAGGAAGCCTAACAACTGTGTTAGTAACTTAGCAATTGCAGTGGCAAGAAAAGTCGTAAAATGGAACAAAATTAACACCTCTCTCACTTAGCAAAAGAAATTTTGGCCTCAATTGTGGTCCTAAGTCAAGGACTACCTGTACTGTCTCTTAGCTTGTTGTGAGCATAAAATGAGGTGACACACACAGGAACGACCTTTGAATTCCCAGAGGAAAGTAAGTAAAAAGAAATAGTCTTTTAGCAAAATTGACTCTGGTGACTTTCTTGGCAAGACTATAGAAGGCCCCAGAGAAAAGATAGGAAATAAATGTAATTATTGATACAGTAATGTTTCTTTGTCCCATCCACACATACCTGCACATTCCACATGTGCCTGTCAGCCACCCAATCTGTCCAGGGGATCATCATCCTCCTTATTAGGAAAATGACTTCAGTAATGTGGTGAAAGTCTTGAAATAGAGGAGATTCACCAGCCATTTTATAGCACTAGACCAGGGGTAGGCAACCTTGGGTCTTTTATGACTCGTGGACTTCAACTCCCAGAATGGCTGACTCAGGAATTTTGGGAGTTGAAGTCCACGAGTCATAAAAGACCCAAGGTTGCCTACCCCTGCACTAGACCTTTCGCAGGTTGTATAATCCAAACTCATCCTGGCTATTTTAAACTGCTTTTGCCAAAGCTGCTAAGAAAATTTATTCAGCTTTTGGGATGGTTTCATTTGTTGAGTCGTTTTGACCTCGTTCTATGAAGAAAATTAATTGTAGGCCATCTGAGAGAAAAGTATCCCAAGGAAAACATGCTGAAATTGAACAGGCATATCTCCTTTTCCTGCTTATTTGTGGTGCATTTTTTTGGGGGGGGAATTTAAATGCAAAACAATTTGTGTTCCTCACAAGAATTCTGTACAGGGGTCTTCCCACCTCTTTAAAAGCAATCTTTTTGGTTCAGTGGCTCCTCTTAGAATCTAAAAATTAAGTGTGGGGGGGGGGATTCTCTGAAATTGGCAGGGAAAGATGGAAAGAGAAATTAACTTCCTCTAGTGGCCTAGTTAAGTAAATTATTGTAGAAGAGGATGGGATGAAACTACATTAAAAGAAATAAACTGAAGTTTCTTTAAGGAAGTGGTAGTGGGTTTTAAGCCAAGGTGTTAAGAACTTCAAAGATTTCTTGTTAGATTTCTCCATCCTTAACTGCTGCATGGATCACGATGTTATTTCCATTCTCTGAAAATGTCTTCTTATCTCATTTCCTTTATAGGTGCAATGCCTGTTCTGGCTTGGGGACAACTGCTTGTACAGACTGTGGAGGAACAGGACAGTTGCTGACCTACATTGAGCTGCAAGTTGAATGGCAAGTTCTGCCAGCCTATAGACTGAAGAACAACCTTTCTCGTTTCTCACAGTGGCCCACAGATTCCCCTGGGAGTTTCCAAGTAGGAGACAGAGGCTGTTCTCCATGTCCCTCTTCCTTGCCTAACTGGTGTTTGGATCCAGACTGTTCCCAGCCCTGAAGTAACATGGTGGCATCAAGTCTGGTAGTCTTTCATAGACCTGTCCTGAAAGAACTTTTTGATCCACTTTCAGAGACATCCAATTTACAAGCCATATTTATGCAGTCTCATTGGTTTACTTATATTTTACAAAGAGAAGAAAAAAGAGAAATACATAGGAATTACAGATTATAGATACAACTTAGAAATGTTTCTACAGCAAAATGAAGTAAAATTAAAAGAAGGGAAAAACCATTCCATTGGAAGAAACATTTCACTTTTATTTTTTTATGTTTACTAGGATAAAAAAAATAAAGATTGTTTCACAACAGTTGTAGGTTTTATCACTTTCAAAACTATTATATTACATTAAACTATTACTAAAATAAAAAAACCAATAGGTTAATTGTGAGCTAGTTTAATCTTTGATATCTATGTAACATATGTAATCATAGTACAGGTTAAAACTTTTAACTCTAAGAGGACCAAAGTTTTGAATGTGACAGCAAGCTGTGTATAAAATTGTATTCCATGAACATTATCTAAGTTAGATTAAAACAAAAGGCTTGTTTTTCATGTATGAAGTTATTTGGGCTGTTGATGAATACTCCCGTAATTTAAGCTGTCATTCCTCTAACGAAGAATTTTAATGTGACCATTTGGAATTTTCTGAAGCCTGTACAAATGCTTGGTGGAAGATCTCCAATTCATTTCAAAAATAGTTTAAATAGTTAAATCTTGAAAATTGGGCTTGCAATCTTTTGTCACTTAATTTGGCAGTATAAGACTAGATTATGGCATTGGCCTGTATTTCAGAGCTACCATTAACCATCATTTTAGAAGCAATGTTGGTTTTTCACTTTATTTTATCTTCTTTTTGACATAATACCAAATAATCACGTGCCTGCCTCATTGTTGATATACATTAGAGGCTTCAGCAGACAATTGACTGTTATTCTTCCTGATACTGAGTTTTTCTGAATCTGTTTTGCTGTGAAAATAGAGCATGCTCCAGAGGTGTTCTTTGTAAATGGTGTTGTTTGCCTTCACAGGAAAAATAACGTATTTGAATTTGTGGTGGATGAAAGAACTGGGTTTCCTACTGAACTCTTCAAAGCAGTTAAAGGGAAGAAGCTGTTTGTGGATGAGCAATACATGGTAATGAAATACTTTTGGCAGAAACGCAGGGCTTGCCCGGTGGCAGGACTGAAAAAAGCAATTTGAATGCATGCATTTATGCACTTATGCATGCGTGAATGTATGCATGTGCATGTTGCACAAAAGGGCAACGTATAACAATTACAAATGGCACAGTATAAATACAAGTAGTCCTCATTTATGACTGATTGCTTAGAAGCTGTTCAAAGTTATAATGGACCCCTCGGAAAAGGTACTTAGTTCCAAAATTCTGATGGCAAAAGTTCCCCGCCCCCATTAAGTGACCGCATTTCAGGAAGTCAGCAACTGGCCCATTTACGACTGTTTGCAGTGTCCCGAAGTTATGTAACCATGATTTATAATTTAAAAGATTTTTGCTGAAAATTGGCATTTAGTTAAGTTTTTTTTTTGCAAAAATGCTGCAGAGCAAAAAATGTGTTCACTTAACAAGTGTGGCATTTGCTTAATGACGGCTGGAAAAAAAGGGTCATAAAACTGGGTCAGTTATGTGAGGATCCACTTTATGATGGCCATGACTTACAACAATAAAAGGCAAGATCTGTTAAGGTCATCAGTCAAGAACTTATGAAACATCCTCCCTCTGGAGATCAGGATGGCTTTGACCTTGCTGGACTTCTGTAAGGCCTTCAGACTTGATTCTCTGCCCAAGCCTGCCTTCCCGAGTTTGTGCAGAGGCCTGTTTGTTAGTTATATTAGTAGTTTGGGCTATGATGTTTCTTGGCTGCTGTGTACTTTATTTTTTTTATAATGTGTAAAGGTAAAGGTTCCCCCGCACATGCGTGCTAGTCATTTCCAACTCTAGGGGCTGGTGCTCATCTCCGTTTCAAAGCCGACGAGCCAGCGCTTGTCTGAGGACGTCTCTGTGGTCATGTGGCCAGCATGACTAGACACCAAAGGCACATGGAACGCTGTTACCTTCCCACCGTAGTGGTCCCTATTTTTCTACTTGCATTTTTACGTGCTTTCGAACTGCTAGGTTGGCAGAAGCTGGGACGAGTAACAGGCGCTCACTCTGTTACGCAGCACTCGGGATTCGACCCACCAAACTGCCGACCTTCTGATCGACAAGTTCAGCATCCTAACCCACTGAGCCACCGTGTCCCTTATATAATGTGTATATACATAATATAAATATAAATAAATATAAACTATTTCAATTTTGTTCACTTCTCAGAGCCACATGTTGAGATGGGCAGTCATATAAATTCAATGAATGAATGAATGAAAAATAAATAAATAAATCGTGGCAATATATCTTCTTTCAGTCATGGATCTATCCAGTAGTGGATGGAAACTTATCAGAGAGAGAACCAATCTAGAAATAAGGAGAAATTTCCTAACACTGAGAACAATCAATCAGTGGAATGGCTTGCCTTCAGAAGTTGTCAGTGTTCCAACAATGGAAGTTTTTTAAGAGTTTGGAGAGCCATTTGTCCAGAATGATTGAGAATCTCCTGCTTGGGCAGGGTCCCTTCCAACTCTGTTATTTAATATTCTACATATCTTCATGAACGTTGTTTGTGTAGATCCAGCCCACTATTTAGTACATCCTTCTCTAGTGGTACTGAGATTATGCATCTCAGAAGTCCCTTTCTGCACTGTCAATGTTTTTTCAGAGCATCTGAAAAAGACTAAGCCAGAGGCAGATATATCCCAGTTTTCTTCTCTCCCCCCCATTAATTTATTTTTTTATTTAATTGAGCGTCCATCCACATACTGTACTCCCATGGACATGTTTTTCTGCTTATTTATCTCCTATCTCCGCTTACTTTCTTAGTTACTTAATTTGATTATTTTAATTTGTATGGTGGTCTAGCAGTTCTGGGGGACTTTTAACAGTATTAAAACATCACTGTACAAAAGCAACAGTTGAAAAATAAAATACACGTTACGTATTTGTGACAAAGTCTGATTCTCCAATCTTATATCTACAGTGAGCTTACAGGATCACCTGGCCCAGTGCCTGGATCAAGAACCAAGTCTTTGAGGCTTTCTTAAAGGCTGGCAGAATCAAGAAATCAGAGAGGAACTCTTTATTAGAGCAGGGACTGCAAAAGAGAAGAGTGTCTGCTGGATACCATCAGATGATACTGTTTAATTGGTAGTATCTGGATCATGCCAGTCCTGTTGGATCTTGTATGATAGGCTGAAATCATTGCAGTCCCTCAAATATTCAGCTCTGGGCTTTGTAGAATATTATGAATGACCACCAGCATCTTGGATTGCACCTGGAAATGTACTGGCAACCAATGAAGTTCACACAGTTGTGATGTTTCATGGATATAATGAGACACACCTATATTTACTTGCACTGCTGTTTTTTCAGGACTAGCCTTAGCTTTCAAGTAGTCTTCAAGGGCAGACTTATAGTCTAGACTCTAGAGTTTTGAAATAAAAGACTGAACTGTAAATGTTTGTTGTACTTACCTGGCTATAGTCCATACAGAAACTGTTTCTAGCTCTTATTTTCAGCATTCAGTTAAGTTTCTCTTAGTGTAGGGCAATAACATTACCGTAGTTTCCGGCGTATAAGACGACTTTTTAACCCATGAAAATCTTCTCAAAAGTCAGGGGTCGTCTTATACGCCGGGTGCTGAAACTTTAGGGACAGGGCTGGCTGGAAACCTGGAGCGGATCTTCCATTTAGTCTGCGCAGGGAAAGCGGGACCAATTGGAGTAGAAGCTGCAGTCTGATTTTTTACAGGCTGGGGTCTGGGCATCTTTCCTTCTAAAGTTGAAGAGCAGCTGTAGTATATCCCAACTTGAAAGGCAGGTGGGGAAGGCAGCAGCCAGAGCAGCGGCTTAGCTCTAAGGACACATTTGACTCAGGAACTGGGCGGGCTGGCTGGAAAACCTGGAGCGGATCTCCCATTTGGTCTTTTTTTTTAATCCCATTTATATCCCGCCCTTCTCTGAAGACTCAGGGTGGCTTACAATTTAAAGCACAAATCAATGTGCTTAGCAATAGCCTTCATTCTATGTATATGCCTGCTTATTAGAGCTTCCCCCCCCCCACAAGCAGCATTATTACAAAGTCAGCTTATTGCTCCCAACAATCTGAGTCCTCATTTTACCTACCTCGGAAGGATGGAAGGCTGACTCAACCTTGAGCCTGGTGGGATGCGAACCTGCACTAATTGCAGGCAGCTGGTGTTACTTAAGGCTCTGCGCAGGGAAAGCTTTAGAGTGAATTAGGAAAAGTGAAAAAGTGAATTAGGAAAATAGGAAACGGTTGCTGGAATTGGGTATGTGTAGTTTAACGAAGAGAAGGGTGAGGGGTGACATGATAGCAGTGATCCAATATCTCAGGGGCTGCCACAAAGAAGAGGGAGCCAAGCTATTCTCCAAAGCACCTGAAAGCAGGACAAGAAGCAATGGATGGAAACTAGTCAAGGAGAGAAGCAACCTAGAACTAAGGAGAAACTTCCTGACAGTTAGAACAATTAACCAGTGGAACAACCTGCCTCCAGAAGTGGTGAATGCTCCAACACTGGAAGTTTTTAAGAAGAGACTGGACAGCCATTTGTCTGAAATGGTATAGGGTTTCCTGCCTTAGCAGGGGGTTGGAATAGATGACCTCCAAGGTCCCTTCCAACTTTTCTTCTTCTTCTTCTTCTTCTTCTTCTTCTTCTTCTTCTTCTTCTTCTTCTTCTTCTTTTCTTCTTCTTCTTCTTCTTCTTATTATTATTATTATTATTATTCTTATTATTATTATTATTATTAAGTTTAATCCACTTGCACTGTTTTATGTTTACATGTTTGATGACAAACAGCCTTATGTTTATAAGTGACAGTTTTCCTACTAAGTACCTGCATGTCATAAGCATTTGAATTAAAATTACCATATTAAAATCAAATCTGATGTTTTTTTAATTTTTATTTGGTGTGCGTTGGAAGAGGGGTAGTCTTATACAGCGAGTATAGCCCAAACCCTATAATTTAACAGGAAATGTAGGGGGTCGTCTTATACGCCCAATTGTCTTATACGCCAGAAAATACGGTACCCATCCATTCTTTTTATTGTTCTAGAATTTTGTATCTCCTAAAAATGTTGTTTTTTCTAGGTTTTTCCAGTGTTAACCTTCCCTAACAGTGCCGTTAATCAAGCTTCCCGAAATGCTATTGAACAACATCAAGCTCAGTTTGGATCCACGACACGGATACTGAGACAGGTGAGAGCAATAGAGATTGGCAAAATGATTTTTGTAAAGGTGGTACAGTACTATGGATTAATACTCCTTTCCGATAGGGAATATAAAGGAAAGGAAAATACCGTGTTTCCCTGAAAATAAGACCGGGTCTTTTTTTTTTGCCTCCAAAAGAGGCACCAGGTCTTATTTTCAGGGTAGGCCTTCCTTTTCCAATGGTCACCTGAAAAAAGTAAAAAGGGGACGCTTAGAGTGAGAAAAGGGTTGGGAAGGGAAAGAGACCTCCCCCTCCCCAAGGGAAAATCACCAGCTGCATTTGTGAAAATGGATCATCCCTAAATAATAGTTGTGAAACTATATCATTCTGTTTCTCAAAGAGTTGGCTATTTTAAAGATGACAATTATACCTTTTGTCTTTTTGCAGAGGCAAACCATTGAGCTGGTATTTCTCACCAAAGTGGAATATGACTGGCATGGGAAACCCTATTCCTATTATGTCTATGGGAATGAGCACAAGGTGTATGCAGAGAAATATCCTAAAAAGTGTGGCTGTACTATTCTATGATACGTGGACTTTCCAACCATTGACAGAGAAACCCTGATTATTCCTGCATTATGTCTGCTCTTCTGTTCCCCACCCCCCCGTTCTTTCTTTTTTCAATTCATGTATCTCAGTTAGTTGAAGTATAAACAATTGTGTTAACCTTTAACCTAGGGATCTCTAGGATTGAAACACTGCATAATTTTTGTACCATTAAATGTTCATTGTCCTTGATTGTTAAAAATACTTGTGTTGGTATATTAGTTATAACAAATGTTAAAAGTTTAAGTCAAAGATGCCAGAGATTCCATTCCTTTCCTGTCTCTGGTTTTTCTTATTTTGTTCTCTCATACTGAATTAATTCATTATGTTCTCAGTCTTTAATTGAATGTTTCGTTTCATTTGCTTTGTGCACTTTGCACATGCTGTTGCCCAGTTCCAAATATAACTGGATTTTTTTTATGAATAGTTGTACTCTCTTTTTTAAACATACTATTTCAATATAAATCAGGAAATGGATTATCTAAAGTGACAGAAACTTACATCTAAGGTTTTGTAGAGGCTAAAACTTTTAAATTGTTTTGTTCATGGTAAATTCTTATAGGACTGTATGCAAATAATATTAATTCACTTTACTCTCACTTTAATGATTATAAGCAGAAAAGATCACATCCTAATAACTATGCATTATAACCTTTCTGGCCTGAAATTGGAACTAATAAAATGCAGTGATTCTAAACATATTGCAGTAAAAAAAAAAGAACACTCTGATATGCTGGTATGAGGTTTAAGATTTTCTTGTATAATTTCATAAAGATTTTATAAAGCTATATCTTTTTTTTCAAATGCTGGATGGAATGGCTCTATTCTATAAAGTATTGTAATAAAATGGATTATAGAAAAGAACAAAAAATAAAATATGTTTCCAGTGGAATAAAATAGAAATGGATAGTGACAGAAATAGCAATCAAAGGGGAAATATTGATGGATTTGATTTTGTGATCTATTGTTACTCCAGATACTTTTCAATTGTGAGTGTACTCCTGTTGGCTCCTCCTGTTCTAAAGATTCCTTTGGAGGAAGCTAATTGGGATTCGCTCCAGTCCCACTGAAGTTTCTGTTAGTTAAAAGTACAAGAAGAGAAGATCTTATTGTGAGAAGAAAGCAGTTGGGTCAGTACTCAAGAACCTTTTTCCATTCTTCCAAGCTGCATCCGACCTAGGGGATGGATTCCAGTGAATCTAGCATGCATCTACTTGCCTGCAGGTTTGCTTCCAGTGCATCTGTTAGATGTAAGCACTGCTTCTGTTGGTTTGGATGTTGCAGTTAGGCTTAGAAACGAATCTCACACTAGTTGTGTTCTCTTGTGAGAGGATTTCTTGGGGGTGCCCCCTGGATGGCAATCCTAAAATAGGCTACTCTTTCAGTTCTCCAGGTGTGCGGTGGAATTTTCCAGTATGGGTTCTTGGTGATCTCTGAGCTTGGTTGTTTTCTTGCAGATGTTTTATTATCCAAATAGGTAATACTAGTACCAATGATAGATGGGTAATGAAACATCCGCAAGCAAATGGCTACTGTAAGCTCAGAGAGCACCAAGGATCCCACAGTTCAACCCTGAGCTACAGTACATACATTCTCTTCTATTAATTTTCCATTGATTATACTTGGAGAGAAACTTCTTTGAAAAGACTGATACAGCTCGGATAAAATGGTAAGAGGCGTTTTAACTATTTGTTGTCAAAGCACAAACATTACAATTTTTCTTGAAGTAGAAAGATAAAAGTTAGTGGAGTCATAGGTGTCTGGCTTAAAATAGCAATAGACATGCCCTAAGTTTCTAAAAAGCTAGACTTATTGCTTCTGAAGAGTGCATCAAAACCAGCACTTGTCATTTCTCTGCTTAGTAGCTCCTGAATTAATAAAATTTAAACAGCCAGTTGTCTTTCTATGACCTTGCTTTATTATTGTTGGTGGCATTGCAAACCTCCTGTCCTATTTTATAAATAGACATATTTTAATTTATTTTAAGATTACTTACCTTAATAGTGTTGCCACTAGATTCTCACACTGAAATCTACAGGGCCACGTAGTTTCTTCCGAAAGCAAGGAAACAATCTGTTCTTGGCAAATGAAAGAAAAATGTCAAGGTGCAGTATCTTTAATATAACAGTTGGATAGGGCCCTCCTTTCAAAATTATCTAGAGGTGATCAAGTCCTTCAATTTTGTCTACTTTAGAAGTTAACTTAATTATCAGGCTCTTTAAGTGCTCTAGTTATAAATAG
Source organism: Vipera ursinii (assembly GCF_947247035.1). Lineage (NCBI taxonomy): Eukaryota > Metazoa > Chordata > Lepidosauria > Squamata > Viperidae > Vipera > Vipera ursinii. The sequence continues at coordinate 47,868,022 of NC_139513.1, read as the reverse complement.
ATCAGATCTTTCAGATGGTTTATTTTTTGATATATTGCCTCGGTGCTGACTTTGTCACTGATTTTTGATGTGACATTCCAACGTATTCTAGCAGTTTCTTCACAACTAATACTAGTGCTTAAATTCTAACTAAAGGCAGTTTAATCACCTGATCCTTTTCAGATACATTACAGTATGAAGTTAACAGCCCAGTAATTAAGTGATCAACCCTCAAAGGATGTCTCACCATATTTCAGGTATGGCTATACAGACTGTGGTCCAGCTTGACCTGTGGCCATTTTAGAGACAGCAATAATAATAAAAACAACAAAAGCACATCAGAACATATGTATTAAAAATGTTTAGGTCCAGGTAGACTAGACTGCGCAATAGCAGAGCATTTCAGGAATACCTATATTTTCAAAAGTTAGGTGACCATGCCATCTTATTCTAAGTTCCAAGTGAAATGCAGCCCATTAGAAAAGGCTGCAGAGGTATTCTTGGACATGGGAACAAGAATGTGGGATCCATTTATTTGGCTTTACAAAGAAAATTAATGGACAATCTCTTCCTCCATGTCTATCCTTTAAAATTAGGCTGATGAAATGGTACCTATGTCTTCCTATTTCTTCTGTTTCTTCTGCCTGCTTCCTAGGGCTGAGAGAAAATCACTGACTCAAATCACTTAGCTGAATTTGCATCTAAGGCGGCACTAGAACTCACAGTCACCCAGTTTCTGGCTTGATGCCTTAACTGCTATATATATAGCTTCCAAGAATGCCCCAAAGCCCAAAAAATCTGTTTTGAAAATGACACTGTTGGAGGGGGATAGATGGGGGAGACTTCCTGAACTATGATTCACCCTATAAAATGGGAATACAGTAATGAGTTCAGTTCAGTTCCTTATTAGAGTCACTGAGCAGCAGGACAGATGCTGTGCATTATAACAAATAACAAAACAAAACACTTTGCACAACTACTGTAGAGAGAGAACAAAAAGCCTAAAAATAAATACTAAGTCAATGGACATTCATGATTTACAATGCTGTGCCATAATTCAATATTAAACCTGCCAGCTAAGACAATCAAAGATAATTGTCAAATGAAAGCAAATTCTGCAAGTCAAAAAAAACCACACCATAATGGATAGGGAACTCATCTGATCACATAGGAAAATATTTAATAAGCGGTCTTTTCCCTAGAGAGAGGTTGTCAGTCACAGCAGGTGATTTGCTGTGTAAATAAAAATATAAATTTCTACATAAATGGGCCAGGCACTCACTCTCATTCCAACCTACCTCACAGGGTTTTTGTTGTGGGGAAAAAAGTGTTGCCTTGAAACTCAGGCACCCCAATTTTGGTATGGAGCTGATAAGGGTCGGACCTGTAATGTGTCCTCTTAGGAACACACATAACTGTCTGTGCCACCACATTTTACACAGCTGAGCTTTCTGGATTCTTAGCATTCTATAAAACCACAGTTAGTTTATAGTTCAGTGTGTTGTGCAAATCCTCAATTTGTTTACAGTAATTCAGTAAATCATGGGTTAGCATACAATAAAATTACAGTCTTGCTCTTGCTAAGTAATTTTGCTGGTAGAAAATGTTTCCTGTGTGCATTTATCTGAGTAATTGTTTGCTAACCCATCATTCAACATGCAAACAATCAATTGCACAATATACTAAGCAGGGCCTGTGAAAAATATTATAAGTTTATGTCATGGATCATATTGGAATGGAACAAGGACAGTTAATTTGCAGTTAAACCAGAATGTTTATTGATCTTTTTAAGCTATAGCATAAGCCTCTGACTAACACATACACACTACAATAACTGCTTTGCTTAAAGGTGTCAAATGTACATAAATCATCCGTTTGTAATTTCGTTAAGGATGGCCAATTCAAAGCTACCATGAAGTGGGTTGAATTCAGGATGGCTTTTGTTCACAACCAGGAATTTAGCAAACTTTGAACAGTGAAGGAAGCAACTCAGTCTTTCATCTTTTGGGCATGGGAGTGGGGCATGGGAAATGTCACAAGAAGCAATTTAGTGACATAGTGATAAAATCATAATGATATTTTCCAGCCCATTCCCTAGTGTTTGGGAGTTTCCAGGTGTGAGTAGGAATCAAAATATTCCCATTTTATCATTATTCTTGTTAAAAAATTTACATGGGAAGCTAGATTGTCTTTCCAAATTTTAGGTTAAGGGGATTTTATGGGTAGACATGAGAGTCTTGTGTTTCCTAGAGGACCAAATGTAAAACATCTTAAACAGATTGTTTTTTTGGCCTCTGGAAGAACAATAGTTTTAAGTTAGAAGTCGAACTAGGGATCTTTGGTGTTTTCTAAGATTGGTTGTTTTCTTGCAGACATTTCATTACCCAAACAAGGAGAGATCATCACTGCTAGTGCTGATGAAAGCAACCAAGCTCAGAGAGCACCAAGGACCCCCCATTTCAACCCTGACCCACAGATATTCTCATTTAGAAGTCAAATTCCAATTAAATATTAGGAAACCTGAGGGCAGTCAAACAGCAGGCATGACAATGAGCTATCCTTCATTGAATGTGTTCAAGCAAAAGATGGGCAACCAATGGTTTACTCTGAATCTCTACACAAAGAGGGGGTGAAACTTGATGCCTAAATAATCCAAATCACGGACTTCCGGTGGCGGCGCGGCACCGGAGACAGCCGTTTCGGGCTGCCCGCTGCTCAGCTGTGTTGTTTTCACCCGAAACAGCGCCGATCAGCTGTTCGGGTGGATTTGAAGCCCCCTCCTCGGGAGAAGAGGAGGGGGTGAGGCCCCAGGTAGGGGTTGAGTTCTCCGGGGCCACCTGAGCTTAAAGCTTGGGCGGCTGAAGGATTGAACTCCCCTGTAGCCTGGGTTGCTCCCAGCTGTTCAGCGTCTCTGCTCCGGAATTTTTGGAGCAGAGCCAGGCGTTTGCAACCACCCCTGCCAGAAGGAAAGACCCTGGAATAAAAAGGAGCAGGCAGAGCGGTACAGGAGGATAAGGTGAAGAGGACTTTTATTTTTACTCTCTAGCTTAATGGACTTTATAAACTTAAAGTGAAAGTGCGCAATAAGTGAAAGTAAAAAGATGGTGGCTAAACCTCCCCCAAAAACTCTTCGGAGTGCTGGAACTTCCCCGGTGCAACAGACATCGTTGCAAGCTTTGCTTCCTCCTGCTGCATTGACATCGAAGGATTTACAAGATGCTCTTGAAAAACAAGCCCAGGTAATCTTAGAAACACTGGGTGATAAGTTGGCAAAGGTGGAGGAGAAATTGGAGAAACTGGAGGAGAGGATAGAAGAGAGGATAGAAGAGAAGTTCAGTGCGATGAGGGTAGACATTTTGTCTACAGTGGAAAGCATGGCTGAATGTGTGCAAGGTTTGGATGAAAAAGTGGAAGACCTGAGTCAAAAGAATGCCATATTAGAAGTAAAGGTACTGGAGAATGAAGATTTAAGAGACAAAATGGACAGAGAATTGAGTCTTGTTCAGTATCATCAGATGCAGTATGCTGTTAGAATCAGAGGCTTAAAAGAAAATACCAAAGAAGACCTAAAGCAGCTGATTTCTGAGGCTCTGGAAGCAGTATTGGGTCAGCTAGCATCTGAAATAAAGGGATGTATGGATAAAGTTTTTCATGTAAACTCATGGATTGCTAGACAGAGAAAGCTACCTAGAGATGTGGTGGTTTATTTTGCAAAGAGAGAAACTAGAGATGAAGTTATTCAAGCCGCCTATGATACTAAAGTTGTGGTTGCTGACCAAGAAGTTTTGGTTTTAAAAGAAATTCCTCCAAAGATTTTAAGGAGAAGGAAGGACTTTGCATTTCTTGTACAGGAACTTAAGCAACGTGATATAAGGTTCAGATGGGAGATTCCAGTTGGATTGGTGGTGATGCATGAAGGTAAAAGATACCGTCTGGTTACTGTGACACAGGCGCGTGATTTCTACAATAATGTTTTAAAAGCAACCCCACTATCACTTCTGGAAACTGCAAAGGGATCTGGAGAAGGAAAACCTCAAGAGGCCGAAGATGGACAGACAGAGGAGAATGGTGCTGGAGGGGATCAAATTATAACTTCGTTGGCTGATGCTGGAGAGCAGAGGGTGACGCGTGCCGCTTTAAAACGAGCAAAACAAATAAAAGAACAAGATCAGCAGAAGTTTATGGAACTTTCAAAGCGTACTTACAGCGAAGCAGTGGGAGGAGCGTGGCCCAAAGGAGGTAGAGGGGCTATTAAAGATGTGCTCCAACAGCTTTGGGATGACATGCATGGCGACTAAATTTCTAACCTGGAACGTTAATGGACTAAATTCACCACAGAAGAGGAAGAAAGTTTTTCAATATTTAAAACAATTCAAGATTGATGTTATATGTTTGCAAGAAACGCATATTAGGGTTATGGACCAAAAGTATTTATCGAACTCAAGGTTGGGCACGCAATTTGTTGCCTCTGCAATGAACAAGAAAAATGGAGTGGTTGTTTATGTTAAAAGTGCTTTAACGGCGGACTTAATTGAAGCAGATAAGCATGGAAGATACGTTATGATAGACTTGCTGTTAGAAGGCAAAAAGACGCTTTTACTTGGATTGTATGCTCCTAATCAACAACAAGCTGATTTTTTTAGTCTACTTCATACAAAGCTTACTCAGTTGGATTACAAATCGTTTATTTTTATGGGGGACTGGAATGGTGTTTTGGATGTACAGATGGATAAGGCTGGCTCTTTTAAGCGCGTTCCGAGTCATGCCAGATTGCCTAAATCCTTTTTTGAATTGAAGGATGATTTGGAACTGCGAGATATTTGGCGTGACACACATCTGCATGAAAAGGACTATACTTTTTTTTCTGATAGACATCAATCTTTTTCCAGGATCGATTTTATTTTGCTGACTAATGACTTTTTTTCTAGGATTAAGAAAGTAAAGATATGTGCAAGAGCTATTTCTGACCATTGTCCAGTCTGGTTAGAGATTAATAAGGACAATAGAGATAGGCGCTCGTGGCGCGTAAATGAGAATTTGTTTAGAAACCAGAGAAATGTGGAAGAATGTAAACAGCGGATGAAGGATTTTTTTTGAAATTAATATGAATAAGGATACTTCTATGGACATGGTTTGGGATGCTAGCAAGGCCTATATGAGAGGGGTGTTGATATATATGAATAATAAACACAGACGTACTTTGGAAGCCAGAAGGAAAGAATTGGAGAATGAAATTAAGGAAAAAGAAAAGGCCTTGATTTTGAATCCATTGGATGTGAAGACTAAATAGGTTATTAAGCTATTAAGAGGACAATTTGATAAACTAATGGCTGACCAAGTGGCAACCAATCTGCGGTTTGCCAGGCATAATACTTTTTGCAATGCTAATAAGCCAGGTAGATGGCTAGCTTACAGACTGAGGAAAAAGCAAAGGGCTTCTAATATAGATAAAATTGAGCATAAGGGGAAGGTTGTGTTTCAACAGGATCTTATTAAGGAAGCCTTTGTGGATTTTTATTCTAAATTATATGCTAAGGAGAAGATTAATGAAAAAGACATTGATGTATATTTGGAGAATGCTAGCATCCCGGTTCTTACGCAAGCACAAAAAGAGGGGATTAATCAATTGATAACAGAAGAAGAAATTCTTATAGCAATTAAGGAATTGAAGGTGGACAAAGCGCCAGGTACGGATGGTTTGACTGCGGCTTATTACAAAAATCTACAATTAGAGATGATAAAACCGCTAAAGGAACTGTTCCAGAAAATTCAGAGGGGGGGAAAGGTGCCTCCGTCTTGGAGAACTGCTTTTATTTCTTTGATTCCGAAGGAAGACCAAGATGCTACTCAAGTTAAAAATTATAGACCGATATCGCTTTTAAATACAGACTACAAGATATTTGCTAAGGTGTTGGCTAATAAACTGATGAGGGTTCTGCAACAGGTGATTCATGGGGACCAAACAGGGTTTATTAGTGGTAGGCAAATGAAAAACAATGTGAGACATATAGTTGATGTGTTAGAGTTTTTGGAAAGGAACAACCAGATCCCTGCGGCGCTAATTTTTTTAGATGCTGAAAAATCTTTTGATCAATTGAATTGGCAATTTTTGATGAAAGTTCTAGATAAAATGAATTTTGGGGATAATTTTTTGCAACCAATTAGGGCATTATATCAAAAACAAACTGCCCGAATAATAGTTAATAATAGCCTGACAGAAGCATGTAATATTGAGAAGGGCACAAGGCAAGGGTGTCCGTTATCGCCCTTGTTATTTGTATTAACATTGGAGATATTATTGGTTAAAATACGGAATTCGGAAAAAATTAAGGGTATACAAATTAGAGATCAGGATTATAGATTGAGAGCGTTCGCAGACGATCTGGTTGTTACAGTGACCCAGCCGGAGAACTCTGTTGTGGAACTGATGGAGATAATAATACAATATGGGAAGGTTTCTGGATTTAAAGTTAATACACAAAAAACTAAAATCCTGGCCAAAAATATGACAGTTTCGCAAAAGGCTCTCTTAGAAGGATTAACTGGATTTGAGATTGTTAAAAGGGTCAAATATTTGGGGGTGCTTCTGTCGCCCTCTAATACAAAGTTATATAAAAATAACTATGAAAAATTATGGGGGAAAATTCAAAAAGAAATGGAGAGTTGGGAAAAATTGCAATTGTCTTTGTTGGGGCGAATCGCAGCAGTGAAAATGAATGTCCTGCCTAAATTCTTATTTTTATTTCAAATGATACCGGTTCTTAAGAAAGATTCTAATTTGGAGGAATGGCAGCGAGGTATCAATAAATTTGCATGGGCAGGGAAAAGGCCACGAGTTAAACTTAAGATTATGCAGGATACTCGTGAAAGAGGTGGTCTTAAAATGCCTAATTTTAAATTATATTATGAAGCTGCTGCGTTAGCAGGAATAAGTGACTGGATCAATTTGACACAAGAGAGATTATTAAATCTTGAGGGCCACGACTGGCATGCATATTTGTTGTATGATAAGAAGGTAGATAATGTGTTTAGAGTGCATATTTTAAGACAGGCATTGTTGAGAGTTTGGAAGAAGTACAGACATAAGCTAGATTGTAAGATACCATTGTGGGCAATCCCAAAACACGCAATAGAAAATATAAATGTTGGCTTTAAACATGATGTGACTATGTACAAGGAGATTTTAAGCTTGGAAAGAAATGTCTGGTGTTTGAAACCATATAGCCACTTGCGAGATGAGAAGATTGTTCAAACTTGGTTTCAATATACTCAGCTACGGGCCAGGTGGAAAGAAGATCAGAAAAATGGTTTTACAATGACTGATGAAAATTTTATAAAGCAAATTAGAAATCAGGGTCCAGCACATATTAAACGGATATATCTTGCATTGATAGAAATTGACTCAGAAACAGAACTTGTTAAAGATTGTATGATAAAATGGGCCCAAAACATTCAAGAAGTTATTACAATGGATACGTGGGAAAAGATTTGGGTGAGGAACGTAAAATTTACACAAGCTCAAAATTTAAGAGAGAACTTTTATAAAATGTTTTATAGATGGCATCTAGATCCTAAAAAACTTGCAAGTATGTATCCGAATTATCAGCCTAAATGCTGGAGGTGTGGCGATGAAGATGCAACATATTTTCACATATGGTGGACCTGTAAAAAGGTTAAGGCTTTTTGGATAAAAATATGGTGGAACATGCAGAAGATTTTTAAGCAAAGGATAAAGTTTTGTCCGCAACTTTTTTTGTTGGGTATAATTACAGACGCTACGGTTGTGGACACTAAGCTGATGTTGAATTTAATTACGGCAGCAAGACTCTTAGTAGGTCAATATTGGAAGAAGGAGGAACTGCCGACTATAGAAGAATGGACTTTAAAGGTTTCTGACCTGGCAGAGATGGCAAAGATCTCGGCTTATTTGAAAGATCACTTGCAAGAACGTTATGTTATGGAGTGGAGAAAATGGATTGAGTATATCCAGAACAAATATGGGACTAAGAAGTTTCATGTAGCATTTGAATAAGTCTTCCTTTCTTTTTTCTTTTTTTCCCTTTTTTCTTTTTATATTTAATATTAATAGTGTTTGTAGTTATCCTATATGAGCTAGAGAGTGATAGATTTTAGAGTTTATGGTTGTTAGCATATGGATGTTTATGATTGTTTTTGTTTTGTTTTTTATACCTTGTACTTAGCTCTGGGAAGTCGGGGGGGAGGGGAGGGGGGAGGGGGAGGGAGGGAGGGGTAGGGGAGGGGTAGTGGGGACTGTTAAAGATAAAATGTATGATAAAACTTTTCAATAAAAAAAAATAATCCAAATCACCTTTACAACTCTGCAATCCCGTGAAGTCATTTTATGTTTTACAGTCTAGGTAAGCATCCTCCTTGTTAGTTGCTTAAATGGCTTTATTCTCCTATAGACATTTGTGAAATCAAACTAGTGTCTTCAGGAGAAACAAAAAAATTCACATACACATGAGGACCCAGATTGTTGGGGGCAATAAGCTGACTTTGTAATAGTGCTGCTTGGGGGGGGGGGGTTGAAAGCCCTAATAAGCAGGCATATACATAGAATGAAGGCTATTGCTAAGCACATTGGTTTGTGCTTAAATTGTAAGCCGCCCTGAGTCTTCGGAGAAGGGCGGGATATAAATGGGATTAAAATAAAAAAATAATATAAACATACAGTATATGAATGAACAGGCACTGGATTGCCCCCAAACCAGGGTTTACTTCAAAAGATTTATCTCCATTTGAAAGAAAATCTTGGTTTATTAGAAACAACAGAAAGCAGCACTATGAATAAATGACTGGAATTAGATGAATTGATATAATCTGGAATTAATGTAGTATGAAACCACTTATTAATCTTTGACTTATCCAATATTCTTTAGATAGTTAAAAGCCTGTTTAAGAATGCCGAGGCTATTACAAATATCAGCATTATACAGAAGTAAAGCAGAAAGCTCTGTTTCTACAGAGCTTCTGAAAACTTTGGTCCGCTGGAATGCTGGGGCATTTGCTGTAACCCAACTAAGTTTACTTGTGCATATTTTTCTATTCTTTGCATGTTTACTTAAACAAAACTCATAGGACAAAGCTGGTGCTAGAAAAAAGGCTGTTTCATTGTAAGCAAACAAACTGGCTCAGAATAGTAAACCAGGAAACATACAGCAAGACTGAACACATCTATGGAGATATGTGAGACTTTACTTAAGCACATAACATTGCCATTGGTCATGCCACCTAGGAATTTTTGTAAATTATAGTTCAATGCACCAGTCTGGAGAAGAATGTGGTGTTTCAGCAAATTCATCCCTAAATATGAATAAATTCCATTAAACATGAGGATAACTGAGTTTTGAATAGCTACGATCAGTATCACATGAATTGATATGTGAACCTCATTAAATATGTCCTTGCTTAAAAGCATATCTACTGTAAGTGTGTGTTTGGGTTGTAGCTTGGCTTGACATACATTGAGGTGTTTTGATGACAAGAGCAGTAAGTAGTTATCACAACAAATCAGCATCTGGACAGCACAACTTTTTATCAATATCCAAACTTTAGCATTCTCAAAGATTTGACTGAAAATTCTTTAGGATTCCATCAGCCCCAAATCACCCTAGCATTCCAGGTTTCAGGGACACTGTAGCCACATCAAGATGGCACATTGTATGGGTAAACCATGGATTTAAGAACAATCTGCTCATGGGCTCCCTTTTTATCAAACTCTTCATATTTTTCCATATTTGTCCATATTTGTGATGGATATCTTTTAAGGCAATGCTAGTCGGGAGGGAAAGAAAGACAGAACAAGTTTCTAAATTGTTCAGCAAGGAGGCAAATTGTGCTGAACCAATGCAGCAAGTATCCTATCTAAATGTTAAAATTAAATTTTTCAAAAAATGTTTAAGAAGGAAAAATCTTGCTTTTCTGTTTGCCTTTTTGGGATGCCAAGTTTAACATGTCACTGAATGTCAATGGATTGAAAAGTGTTCTTTGAGTTACCCTTGTAGGCTAGTATATTTTGCTCCCTCTTATCATTAGATTTTTCTGGGATACCAAAAGTTTGGGATGGCTAGTTAGTAGATTGGGCACTTCTTGAGAAGAGTTTCCTAATTACTGGCTTGGGTGGATTGTGAAGCTGGACATGGAATATGGGAAATGTGTTGACTCTTCTAGGCAGGAATTGGAAAGTTGATCCTTGATAGTCCTTATGTCCAATGCAGTTTTGGATTTTCTGGGGAATTGGCAGGTGATTGCAAACTTGGATTCTTCTAGAAATGACTTTTATCATCATTACCCAAATTGGATTGTTCCAGTATTTTAGCTTGCTGACAATATCTTATTCTAGTTGCAGGGACAGTTAGAAACAGGGTGGTGCTGTGGGACACAATGGTAGAAAATTAGGCAGTTCACAGAAAAGAAGGCTGTAGCAGAGACAGAATAGCATTCATAGCATTTCAGAAGTTCTCAAGATTGATGCCTGTAAGTGATGGCCTGAAAATCATTCATTATTTGTTGGGATATGTCAACCTGCAGCTCCAATCATTCAGAAAGTCAAAGTAAGGTTAATCCCAAAATATGTGCTGAGCTCAGTTTCAGAGTGCTGAGATGGGTTTCCAACTGGATCGGCAGAGCCAAGAGAGAATATTTCCCAACTTGTAGCAAGTGAGAAAGAAGGAAAAATCACTTTTTTCATTGCTTCTTCTTTTGCTACTACAGATTCTTTTTGGGATGGAATTGTAATTTCTCATTATAACATGATTGACAACCTAAAACCTTCTGCTTTTCTATTCCATGGTACAGAAAATGTCTCCAGAGGTAAATATAATATATAATCACTACTATTTTTGAGCTAAATAAATAAAATATGTGTTCAGGCTGTATCACAGATAAAATGAGTATTGTTTTATATTACAGACTATTTCTTATACTGTATGCCAGTCTATTCTTTTATTTCTTTGCTATTATACTGCTTAACTGTCCAACAACCACAGTTAGTGTGAGAGTGTTAACAGCAATAAGGTAATAAAACAACAAGTAATAAGAATCTCTGGAAAAAAGAATTAGTTAGGAAAGCATAGGAAAGACCATAATTCAGGTTTCCAGGTCAGCCTCTTAGAGGAGAATATTTTATAAATGTAGCAATTACATTGTGAAAAGGTTTGGCTTGTTATTTACTCCTTGTAAGTCAGCTGATGCAGCATCTGGAAAAATGAACTTGGATGGAAACTTTAAAATCTGAGCAGATAGATAAGGAAAAAAAATACAGTCTACCTTCCCTTTGTTCTCAAAGCAGAGAAATACAGATATTACATTATGTCATAAATCCAGTAAGGAGCAAAAAAAGAACAGATTAACCAACAGATGTAGGCACAAACAAGAGCAACTGTAGTGACAATGGGGAAAACCATTGTTATTTTGAGGAGTTTGGTGGCATATTTGTCCTTCATATTAAGAAAAGTTTAGAAGTTTTGAATCCATTCTGAACTAACCTTCTTTTGTTTACTGAATATGTTTGAGCCTAAAATCCTTTTATTCAATGGTGTGTGTTCATTGTTTTTGGATCCAAAAGAGCCAAATGCCTAGCCACCTATCACTTCCCTGACAACTTGGAAAAACAGCAACCCAAGGCAAAGTGGGAGTACCTATCCTTGAAGGACTTGGGATATTTCTCTTTTGCCTGCCAGGGATTTTTATTTGCAGAACATTTATATGTTCTTGGAGTGAGAGATCTACCTTCTCCCAGGGCTTTTTTTGTGTTCCAAAAAAGAAAAATTATTTCACAGAATAAGTCATACTCTGTTCTGATTAAATAGATCGAATCTGGCTTTTTGGCATGACAAGAACTGATTTTCATTGGAATCAAAGCAAGTAGGGATGGGAAGCTTTGAAGTGAGCTGAGGACATTTAGTTTTAATGCTGTAAGTGGTTGTGATATCTGTTTGATATTTACTTTGTTGTGTTAACAAAGTTGTTTTAATAGTGAAAATACTGAGTTTGCTTTGGTGTTAGGTGCTATCCTCAGTTGGAGGAATAAAGTAGATTAGATAATTAAATGTAAATATGCTGTTCAACAGAATGGGACTTCGAACAATTTACTTTTCTCTTACCTCTCTTATCTGCTTAATGCCATTGCCATTTCAGCCAAATAAGCTTTTATTCAGTAAGTGGCAAGCAACTGCTGGTATATATATATATAGAGAGAGATGAAGATTTATGAACTATATTCATCCAGGGCTTGTCAATAAATAGAAGAGTAAGTAGAATCATGACTGCAAATGAGATGATAAATCCATCTGTTCAATATTTTATTCAATTGTAGGGAAAGCAGTCACCAGGTTCAGAAAAGACAGCACAGTATCTTGACAACACACATATCATAAAATAACAAGAGCCTTTTCTGTTGCGTCACATATTTTTCTAACATAATTTCCTTGGAGATTAGATTAATAGAATAACAGAATAACAGAGTGGGAAAGAACCATGGAAGCCTCCTAGATCAACCCCCTGCTCAAGCAGGAGAGCCTATACTATTCTAGACAAATGGCTATCCAATCTCTTCTTTAAAAACCTCCAGTGATGGAGCACCCACAACTTCTGGAGGCAAGTGCTTCCCCTGATTAATTGTTCTCACCATCAGGAAATTGCTCCTTATTGCTTCTCTCTTTGATAATCTTCCATCAGTTATTTTTTGCCTTGCCCTAAGGTCCAAGATTGAATAGGTTGACCCCTCTTCTCTGTGGCAGCTCCTCAAATATTGGAAGACTGCTATCATATCACCCTTAGTCCTTCTCTTTGTTAGACTAGACATACCTAGTTCCCGCAATTGTTCATTGTACAGTTTAGCCTCCAATCCCCTAATCATCTTTGTTGCTCTTCTCTGAACTCTTTCTAGAGGATTAACATCTTTTTTGTATCACGGTGACCTGTTGACTTTTCATAAGGCCTTGGAGATTTGGTTCAAATCTACCCATGTCACTAGGCACGGGGTTCAGAAAGTATAGCAGAGCCCATGGGATTGTTGTTTGTTGATGGTTGTTTGTAATTGTATCTAGGTTGGTCTTTGATTGTGAAGTTAGTGGCACTAATCGTTATAAAAACTGGGTTTCATAATGGGATCTCTTGTGCCTGATGGGAAAGACAGGTGCTGAAAATATCTCTCTCTCTGTTTGTACATGTGTGCAGCCTTTGTATGCATATACAAATATGAACATTTATACATATAAATGCACATATAAATGTATGCATTTATATTCTTTGTACTGCCAGTTTCCTCCTTCTGACGATGTTGATTTCCTTTTTTTTAGAACAATAATTCCTGCACAAAGTTACTGAATATATTTTTCAAAGGCTTTCTAGCCTATTGATTTGTGTGCCATTTTATGACTTAATGAAAGTAGTGTTACTTTCCTATGAAACAGTGGGCCTATGCAACACTTTAGCTTTCATCTCCAAAAGATAATCTTGAGTAAAAGCACAGCTTTGGCCAGACTCTGAGCTGTTCTTTCCCCCCTCTATTAGCTTTAATTTGGGGTCAGTCAGCATCCCCAGAACCAGCTTCAATGCACATCCAATATACTATACCCTTAACAGTAAACCAAACACAAAAAACCCCTCCTTCTTGATTAGGGTATCACATATTCGAGGGTTCAGCTATTATATTTGTCTATATATAGTAAGAATATTTATCTTTTGTTTTCATTCTGCAAGAAATATATATTTGGTAGCTTCCCCCCCCCCATTGTAGTTCCATAGCTCAGCAGCTTAAGCCACCTGGAATGTCTTTTGAAACAATCTGAAGCTCAGTTTCCAGCTATAATGCAAACACTGAGGCAGGTGAATGCAGAGGAAAGTAGCAAAACAAAACACTCAAAATAAAATTGGTAATCTAAAGTGCAGCATGTTTTCAGGAATTTCCATTTCTGTTTGAAAAGGTTCTCCTTGAATACGAGTGTAGTGTTTTCCATTCCATGCATGCAGCTTTTCAGCGAATATAGATAATACATCTTCTGCTTGTGTTCTTCTTTTTAAATAAAAACTTTCAAATTATTTCTGCCTAAAATTTTGAGATGGTAAGCTCTTTTACAATTAAAATTAGGTTTAAAATAAAATACCTAAAAGACACAGGGACAGAATCTAGTTGGGATCATTTTGAAATTCCCTTATTATAAAACAAATTTATAATGCATATTCCCAAGTTAGTTACATCTTACTCTGAAGATTTCTCAGGGATTTCCCTCCAAATATGCATTTTTAAGTTAAATGTCCCATGCACAGCCTTATTGCATTCTTTTATCTATATCTCTTTGCTGTTCAAACTTTGCATTCAAGGCAGCTTCCATTTTCAAGCAATTAAAAGTAGAGAAAGATAAAACAAGCAAGTGAAAATAATATGATTTAACCCATGACTAGAAAGAAAATTTTAATTACTTTTCCAAAAGAAAAAAAAGCAGTGACAAATTCCAAAGAAAAGCCCTTCTGCTGTGTATGAGATAGAAAGCAATTTCAGAAGGACTCTCTCTCTTATCAGATAATTAACAATAACAATAATAATAATAATGTTGGAAGGGACCTTGGAGGTCATCTAGTCCAATCTCCTGCTCAGGCAGGAAACCCTATACCATTTCAGACAAATGGATGTCCAGTCTCTTCTTAAAAACTTCCAGTGTTAGAGCATTCACATCTTCTGGAGGCAGGTTGTTCCACTGGTTAGTTGTTCTAACTGTCAGGAAGTTTCTCCTTAGTTCTAGGTTGCTTCTCTCCTTGATTAGTTTCCATCCGTTGCTTCTTGTCCTGCCTTCAGGTGCTTTGGAGAATAGCTTGACTCCCTCTTCTTGGTGGCAACCCCTGAGATATTGTAATATTGCTATCATAGTCCTTCTTTTCATTAAACTAGACATACTCAAATTCAGCAACCATTCCTTATATGTTTTAGTCTCTAGTCCCCTAATCATCTTCGTTGCTCTTCTCTCTACTCCTTCTAGAAGCTCAACATCTTTCCTACATCATGGTGACCAACACTGGATGCACTATTCAAAGAGTGGCCTTACCAAGGCATCGTAAAGTGTTATTAACACTTCACATGATCTTGATTCTATCCCTCTGTTAATGCAGCCCAGCACTATGTTGGTTTTTTTGGCAGCTGCAGCACACTGCTAGCTGACATTTAAGTGATTGTCCACTAGGACTCCAAATCCCTCTCACAGTTACTTGTATTGAGCAAGGTACCACCTATACTATACCTGTACATTTGGTTTTTCTTGCCTTCACCATTTCTTTCTTCACCATTGAATTTCATTTCGTTAGATAGCGCCCAGTGTTCAAGTCTGTCCAGATCTTCCTGTATCTTAAGCCTATCTCCTGCCAGCTTGGTGTTCTCTGCAAATTTGATGAGTTCCCCATCTAACCCCTCGTCCAAATCTTTGATGAAGATGTTGAAGAGCACTTGGCCTAGAACAGAACCCTGGGGCACCTCACTACACACTTCCCTCCATGTAAATGCAGTTCTATTGAGGACGACATGCTGAGTAAGGCCAGTCAACCAACTTTGGATCCATCTGATGGTGATGCTGTCTAACCCACATTTTTCTATCTTATCAAGTAGTAGATTGTGATCTACTTTATCAAATGCCTTACTGAAATCCAAGTAAATTATATCCACAGCATTCCCCTTGTCCACTAATTTTGTCACTTGGTCAAAGAATGCAATAAGATTTGTCTCGCATGATCTTTCTGGCTAGACAGATTCATGATAGATAAAATGCTAACAGGCTAGTTAGCTAAATGTTGCATGTACCAACATTTCAACAGGACCTTTTTTTAATGGGTAAAACCACTCAGTACAGATGGTCCTCAACTTAGGATCACAACTGGGACCAGAATTTCTGTTGCTAAACAAGGTAGAATAGAACAGAACAGAACAGAATAGAATAAATAGAATAAAAACTTTATTGTCACTTTATATGTACACTATTCAGCATACATTAAAATGATATTTCATTACATTCAGATCTAAAAAAACCCCATACCATTATGCATATACCCACACATACACACATATGACACAAAGAAACATCACAGTCTAGTTAAAATGTATACATGGCACCAAAAAAAAAAAAGAATCCTACCAATTTACAAGACAGATGGCATAAAGAACAAAGCTGTTACAGAATCTACTAATTCTGCTATAAATACTTCAAAACCTCCTCCCAGAGGGGAGGAACAGAAACAGACTGGGAAGTGGGTGTGGTATCTCTAACAATGCTTTGAACTCTATTAGTGCTTATAAGCAGTGTCCTGAATAACAGGAAGCAAGCTTCCTATAATCCTTTCAGCTGCCCTTTCCATCTATGTATGGCCCTTCTATCTGAGGTACTGCTACCACCAAACCAAACAGTGATGCAATTTGTTAAAACACTCTCCATTGTGCCTCTATAAAAAGCAGCCAGGACAGAAGGAGAAAGATGTGCTCTCCTCACCCAACACAAGAAATGTAAAAAGGTGGATGTTACATGAGTTGCACCTGATATTAAACCTTTTTTTGCCATGATTGTTAAGTAAATTGCTGCAGTTGTTGTTAGTGAATCATGCAATTGTGAAGTGACTCATGCAATTGCTAAGAGCCTGGGGAATTCTGGGAGTTGAAGTCCACAACTCTTAAAGTGGCCAGTTTTGAGGACCCCTGGCTAAGAGAATCCAACTTTCTCCATTGACTTTGCTTGTTGCAAGCTGGCTGGAAGTTCACAGATGATGATCTGGAATGCTGCAATTGTTCAAAGGACCGGTTCAAAGGACCGGTTGTAAGTCAATTTTTCTTCAGGGTTGTGGTAGCTTCAAATAATTGCTAAATGAATGGTTTAATCAAAGACTGGTGGCCCTTGGGTTTGCATCTCTTTATGCATAACTGGCTGTCCAGCTGGAAGCTAAGCAGATGTCTGAACACATGACTGGGGTTTTTTGGGGGGAATACACTGTCCCTCCTTAAATCTCTGATCATCTTACAAACACAATATTTCATTTATTTTGTATGTATTAAGTGAAACAACAACTACTTCCATTTTACAGTTACATGTAAAGGACAGATAACAGGGCTTTATGGAAACAGAGATAAAACATACATATAAAACAGATAGAGCTTCGGCTTCTGAGGGCGATATGGTGAACTGACAAAATGACAACCATGGCAAGGATCAAGATCCTGTTGAATAGACTGGTTCACTTCTCCAGATAAGGAGAGGACTGGAAACCACCCACATTGTTCCAATGACTGCTCAATGTTAGAAGCCCGTAGGAGTTTTCTGTGGGTTGGAGTGATGGGAGATGATGAGTTTTCCCATCTTGATCACAGCTATGGCATATCCTGGCGGTCTTCAAACTTGGCCCTTTTATGACTTGTGGACTTCAACTCGCAGAATTCCTCAGCCAGGAACACTGGCTGAGGAATTCTGGGAGTTGAAGTCCACAAGTCATGAAAGGACCAAGTTTGAAGACCCCGGGCGTAGCCTTTTAAAGGACACTCAGTTTACAAACCTTACTTTTTAATCAGTTTCAGCAATTGCCTGTTAACTATTCTAAAGCTATTAGAGACCTTCAGGATGATAGGCTTGAGAAATCTTCCTCAGGTGAGTTTATTTTCAACTCTGAGCAAAAGAAAAATTAAAGGCTTAACAACTTAAAGAATTTGAAATAAACAGTACAAAGTAAATAAGATTTTGACCTAAGAAAGTTATTAAGGGTCCAAATAAATTTGGAATATTGACTTTTTACTGTACTTTTTATTAGCATAAAAACCACAACTTTTTATTAGAAACATACGGTACTTATTTTGCTTATGCTGGCAACTGCAAGTCATAATAAAAGATAAGGGATTTAGAAACTGGCCATTAGAGGGGGCTAAAGATGTAAAGCAGGAGAAAAAAAACCCAGCCTAATGTCAATGAATACTGGCATTAGTGTCTGATATCAACAAATGGGTAGATAGTTGCTGTAGATTGGCACTGGGTTTTTCTTGTCATTTTTCTTGTTTTTGTTTTTGCTATTGCTATTAGCCATTTAGAGTTGTGTTTCACAAGATGGGTGGCAATGCAAACCTTTAAAATAGATAAACAAATGAATAAATTAATGACTGATAGTTTTCTGCCTGCAGTACGGCTGTAAGCTTCCTACAAGCTATCTGGCTGAGTACAAGCTATCTCTCTGTCAAAAGTTCACAGAACTTTCCAGAGCCACTTGAAACAATAATGTACGTAATTAGCATAGACAGTCCCAAAGAAATTGGCTATGGTTGTTCTGGTTTCAATCCTTTTATGTGCAACATTAATTTGGTGCAATTTGGTCGAAATGTGCAATGTATCCAACTCTCCACTTGACTGCTGGATAATATCATCTTCAAATGGAAGTACACACACATATAAAATGTTTGCTCCTTTTGACAACATTTCTTTCACTTCTGTATTTTTCCCATTTGCTGGTTTCACATTGCCACCCAGTGGTGCAAATATAATGAGCAGAAGCTAAGTTCAGTCAAACCTTTACAAGACATTTTACCTTCCATAAGAAACATGTTCTAGAAAGTTCTGCTCCTTCTACCCTCTTCTTGTCTCTGACCAGCCTTCCTGCATTTATCTAGATTCTAGATGTTCTGAAAGGCAACTGTGTGTGCTTTCTTTTCTTTATTATTATTGTTGTTGTTATTGTTGTTGTTGTAAAAACAAGCAATAGTGTATTGCAGAAGTCCCCAGTCTTTTTAAGTGGCAAATTTTGAGAGCATGTTAAGGGCATAGTCTCAAAATGCTTGCCACTGAGGCATGCCAAACATAATCTATGCATGCATGCATGGATGCATACTTCATTCCATTCATTAAAACATAAATCTTCTGGACATTCTCCATGTTCTCCTTTAGGGTGTCTCCCTTTATCATCCTTTATCTTCTACCTGTGCAAGTGGACTTTGAAACAAATCCCAAACTATAGCTATCCTTATTTTATTTTCTAGGAATACCTCTATAGTATAACAGGAGCTCAGAGACAATGTTAGAAGTACAGATATTGCTTGAGTATTGTTGAAAGAAAAATCTTTAGGTTCCAGTCAAAGCTGGGAATAAACAAAATGGAGGCTGTTTAGAAAGAGGTTTCTTTACTGAATTGGCAGAAACTTCAGTGACACAGCATGTGTTTCTGGGGTGGCTGACACATGGAGCTGGGAGTGGTGGGTTTTTATGTCTTCTTGGGCTTTTGTGTTTGGAGTTGTTCCTGTTCCTGTGGCATGAACTTTGACCTGAGGTTCAGTGTGCTGGTATTCTAACGGTGGTGGGTCAATCTTATTATGTCCTAAAGGTCATGTCCTGCTTCCTTGGGGCTGGGAATGATGACTATGTCCTATGTTGGATTTTTGGGTGACAGTTGTTGGTTCTAATCCTATCACTCTGCTGTTGTTAGCTATCAAACCTTGGCCCAAGGGATTTTGAAAGATCCTGTCTTGAATGGGTTTCTGCAGATATAGTATTTTCTCATGAATGGGGCCTCAGTTTTTCTGAATGGGATTATCAAATCTGCATTTCTACAGATCTGGCCTGCTGAGTTTCTGGCTGGGGGAGAGGGAGAAGTTACTGCCTTTTAAGATTTTCTCCATTATTCCTTTGGGGAAATATAATATTCTGCCTTTTTAATATCCCCCAAAATATTTCTTTCTGGGGTGTGTGTGTGTGTTCTGTCTTCTTACAGCATATTTCTTTGATTTGCAGCATGGAAGCTTACCAATTATTATTTTTTTTTAAAAAATACACATTGGTAACTTCTTATTTTTACAAAAAAGGTAAAAAGTTCTTAAATCAAGCTTGGTTTCAGGATGTTTTTGCAACTTATCAATGACCCTGGTGGATCAACCCTCTCCCAGGTGCTTCCACAAAGTAAATTACAGCATCATGATGAATCTACAGGGGTTGAAGGAAAGTACCCATAAGTGTCATATTAAAACTCAGGCTCTGTTCTGTCAATGAGGTTTAAGACAACCATTTTCAAATCAAATTTCAATGATTTCAATGAGTTGGTGAAAGTGATTTTTTTTTCATCATTAAACAAATCACACATATTGGATGTCATATGAGACCACAAGCACTGGGTCACATGCAGTATGAGAAAATTGGAAATACAAGGATTGGGTGATGTAGGATAACTGCTCCATGATTGAGCAGTTTACGCAAGAGTGAAAGTTTCTTCGGCAGAACAAAATGTTCTTAATTCCTGGGAGTATTTTATGACTTAATAATAATAATAATAATAATAATAATAATAATAATAATAATAATAATAATAATAATAATAATAATAATAATAATAGAATTGGAAGGGACCTTGGAGGTCATCTAGTCCAACCCCCTGCTAAGGCAGGAAACCCTATACCATTTCAGGCAAATGGCTGTCCAGTCTCTTCTTAAAAACTTCCAGTGTTGGAGCATTCACCACTTCTGGAGGCAGGTTGTTCCACTGGTTAATTGTTCTAACTGTCAGGAAATTTCTCCTTAGTTCTAGGTTGTTTCTCTCCTTGACTAGTTTCCATCTGTTGCTTCTTCTCCTGCCTTCGGATGCTTTGGAGAATAGCTTGACTCCCTCTTCTTTGTGGCAGCCCCTGAGATATTGGCACACTGCTATCATGTCACACCTCACCCTTCTCTTCATTAAACTACACATATTTTTGTTGTTTTTTTGGTTAATGTAAAGAACTTTATACTGGTACTAACATGTGAAGAAAACTATGTGAGGTGAAGACAAATGACTAGGATTCCAGGATTTCTTGTAGACTGCTCCAAAGTTTTAGGAGCGGTTATGAGTCTAAATTTAAGGGAATTGATTTCTTAAGAGCCTTTTGTCAGCTGAAAGAGTCTACCTATGCTTCCAAATTTTCTCCTGTCGAATTCATCCCTGTTCTAAGGATGTTGTTCATGTCCCTGATATCAAAAACTTAAACTGAGTTGTGCCTAGCTAATCTGTGGACAGAAGACCACCAGGAAATGTTGAGACTGTAGGAAGTGGAAAAGACAAGCCATCCCAGAAAAAGGTAATGGCAAATCACTTCTGTATTGTTGTGAAGAAGGCTACCAAAATGTGTCTGTGAAGCCACAATGTTTCAAAGTTGTATTTCCGTTTAATAAAAAAGAGTGAACAATGCAGCAATCACACTGACATTTCTTTAAATAACCACTTACCTTTTTTACTTCCTGTCTTTTCTGATGCAAACTGTCCCTGTTCTTTGTGAGGAAAAACAAACAAACAAACAAACAAACAAACAAACAAACAAACAGAAAACATCTCCAAGTCCAAATAAAAAAACATATTATTAAATGGAGGATGGCTGAACTTTGCTCCAGAATGTATAGAGTTGCTGTCAGTTAAGAAAAACCTTGTGCAATTCAGAATTACTGTTACACAATCAATGTCCTGTTGAAAAACTACAGGAGGGAAGACCATTTTAAGCAGTATGTAGCAATAAAATAGACAGCTCATGAATCTGGGTACTTCCACGTTTCCTTTGGATAAATCTACTTCCTTAGTCTTGGACAGGGGCTTTTTAAAAGCAAGGATGTTTTTTTCTCTCCTTTGACCTAACCTATCCCTGGCAAACAGCCATGGAGAAATACTTGCTTATTGGGTAAGCTGTCTTTAAAATACTTTTGTTTGATTGAGTAAATCAGGTATATCAGCATGATTTCTATCAGCCTCTGTCTCTGTCTTTTGTCTCTTAGTAAGTACTAGCAGTAAGTAAGTAGTAGATGTAGAATAGGTTGAAACAGAGACTTGAAATAATGTAGATTAGGGATAATAGATTTGGAAAGTTTTAAATGGAATTACATAGTAGTTTTTACATTCTCCCCCTCCCCCCATGTGAGGAATTAATGCCAGTCACCAGCTGGGTGTGCTTTTATTCTTAGTAGAACAATGCAGCTATGTTGCAATGTCATTTTCAGCATATGAGCCTCAAAAGTATTTTCATAAAATAATTCCTTTAGAAGATATCTCTACAGAAGGTAAATAATTTTGCTACTCTAATTTTTAAGCTTTAATTTCATGTCTGCAATTATATTCAAACTTTAAAAAGGAGACTGGACTATATCCCAGAAAAGAGAAGATAGTTTTTTGTTTTCATGGGTAGTTGCCATTCTGCAATAGCTGCACAGTTTCATCAATGTAATTGCTTTTTATGCCTGATTATCTGAACTGTCCAAACTGACAATGATGGTTTTGGCAAAGGAAATGATTGTGCACAGCAATGTACATTTTAATTTCTTTTATTGTGCCTAAGGATGTTCCAAGTCAGCAGTACTAAGTAAATCCACCTTTCTCGGCCTCAATACTCCTTGCAGGGTAACAACACCAACAACTAGCATCCCTTTCAGTGACCATGCTTAGAATGAATTAATGGAGTTTTAAGCTCTTGTCTAACAATCATCTTTGTTGCTCTTCTCTGTACTCTTTGTAGAGTCTCAACATCTTTTTTACATCATGGTGATGTATTCCAGGTGTGGCCTTACTAAGGCATTGTAAAGTGTCATTAACACTTCACGTGATCTTGATTCTATCCCTCTGTTAATGCAGCCTAGCACTGTGTTAGCTTTTTTGGCAGCTGCAGCACACTGCTGGCTCATATTTAAGTGATTGTCCACTAGGACTCCAAGATCCCTCTCACAGTTACTACTGTTGAGCAAGATACCACCTATACTATACCTGTGCATTTGGTTTTTCTTGCCTAAATGTAGAACCTTACTTTTTTCATTTTGTTAGATAGCGCCCAATGTTCAAGTCTGTCAAGATTCTGTATCTTAAGCCTATCTTATGGAGGGTTAAGCCACATGTTTTTCTGGAGTTGGGCAGTCTTAACAATTAGATAGATAGATGATAGACAATAGACAGATAATAGAAAGATAGAGAGATACATAGATAGATGCAATAGACAGATGATAGATGAGATAGATAGATAGATAGATAGATAGATAGATAGATAGATAGATAGATAGATAACAAGTATATCATTCTGCTTTTTATGAACTCAAAGCACCAAAAATCTAATTTCTCTCATACCCTCGTTTTATGTTTCTATAAATCAGTGATACAGGAGGATAGGCTGAGAAAGTGAGAAGCTGATCCATTATTATGAGCTTGTCGATCAAATGGTTGGCAGTTTGGTGGGTCGAATCCCAAGTGCCGCATAACAGAGTGAGCGCCTGTTACTCGTCCCAGCTTTTGCCAACCTAGCAGTTTGAAAGCACATAAAAATGCAAGTAGAAAAATAGGGACCACTACAGTGGGAAGGTAACAGTGTTCCGTGCGCCTGTTACTTGTCCCAGCTTCTGCCAACCTAGCAGTTCGAAAGCACGTAAAAATGCAAGTAGAAAAATAGGGACCACTACAGTGGGAAGGTAACAGTGTTCCGTGCGCTTTTGGCGTCTAGTCATGCCGGCCACATGACCACGGAGACGTCCTCGGACAAGCGCTGGCTCTTCAGCTTTGAAACAGAGATGAGCACTGGCCCCTAGAGTTGGAAATGAGTAGCATGCATGTGCGAGGGAACCTTTACCTTTACCTTACTCTTCCACTAGTGTGCCAGGAACTTATCTAGATATAATCAGATTGCAGAGAATCAGAGTGATGTATCATTGTCCTAAACCCACTCTCAACAACTGCTAATTTTGAAACCTCTGCATTAGAGGCCATGAGTGCCTTCTTCCACAAGTGTACAGCAATTTGCAGGATATGGACCACATAGTTTTGTAGTGTATATGCACAGGCTGATATAGAGAAATTGCCTTCATTGTTTGAAGATTGAATTAACACTATTTGAGAAATTCCAGAAATTTGAAAAAGCAATGCTGTGCAGTACTGTTTGTTTTACTATGAAAAAATCCATGTTTCCTTATTTGTGTACCAGAGGAATCCATTGTCAAAGTAACAGAACCTCCCCATAATGCATAATCAGTCTAGCCATCTCTTGGCTTTAGAGAAGATCAAGTTGCTACTTTTGTTCATGATTTTTTTTTAACTTCTTGTTTTTTGAGAAAAAAAAAGTTACAGGGCATTCTTTCTTTTTCTTCTTCCAGAGACAAAAGCTGTGTGAGCTATGGAAGTGACAGTCACCTCACCCCAAAGACTGCACAAGGTATGGTAATACAGGAGCAGCTAGCTTCAAGCTGGGATTCAGATATTAAAGCTGTGTTCAAGTCAAGGGCCAGAATACTCATATTGCTGGCTGCTTGATTGGATCTGTACGGTTTAGATAGTTGAAGAAGTAGGTAAGTGAGAAGGCAATGATAGTGAAGTATGAAGACAGTGACTTCAGTAAGAAAGATCCATTACTGGAGATACTTTGCAGATACCCCAAAGATGGTAGGAACAGAAATTATTTTAGATACAATTTGATCTCTAATTGTTAAGGGTTATAGAGTTAAAACTAGCATCCTGAACTCAATTCATAATCAGAAAAAATTATAATAAGCCAGTGTAATACAGTGATATCAACCCAGTTTCTGCCTGTCCTCTTGCTACAGCAGTTTGTACTGATTGAAGATTCTGAATTACCTCCAAGAACAGCCCACATGTATTTCAATCATTTATACAAGAAGTTACCAGGGCATGGATATTGCCAGGCTCTATCAAAGCTGTATCTTACTGTATCAAATTAATCTAGTAAAAGGTACTTCATATGACAGAAGATTTGGTGTCTCCAGTGTCGAAAATGGCTCTAGAAACATCTTGATCTTGTAGAGGATCACAATCCCATCCAGAACAGGTTAAACACTGCTCAGTTGACAGGTAAACTATTCATAACAACACTTCTGTCTTGTCTGGTCTGTCCCAGTCTTGCCTGGACTGAGCTTCAATTTGGCCCTCCACTTCCATAGCCAGGCACTGATTCAGCAATGCATTACCTGGATCTGATGAAAAGCAGAGATAGTGCTGGTATCATCAGCAAACTGCTAACATTTTATTCTAACATTCTGAATGATCACACTCAGTAGTTTCATATACAGTAATGGCCAAAGTTGTGGAAGCCTTTTTGGAAAAGTGTACAGTAAAAATGCCACCGTTGGTTAAGTTTCCACCAATTTTTCTCCCAATTTCTTTATAACTGTAGCCTTGTTCACTTAATAATACTATTTTAAAGCGCTTTCTGGGCAACCAGTCAACTCTTTGCACCATTACTTTAATTTTATTACGTTTTACAAGCTCACTAAATGAAAGAACACAAAAAAACCCAACCAACTTGATAGCGATCACGTAACACACTGACAAATGTCCTCCTCTCAGCTTCAATACATGACATCAGTAACTGAATCCTACCGTGATCTGATTGGCTCATTGTTAAAACAAGATGACACCTGATTGGCTCTCTAAACACTCATGCTCGTTGGCTCCAATCAGATGAAGGAAAGCTACCTAATATCAACCTAAGCAAGTTGTGCTTCCTTTTTCTGGTTATTTGGCTATACCTTTCATAGAATATAGATAATTGAACTAACTTTATTGCATTACATTCTTGATTAAATTATCTTTCAATTGATATATAATTTTATGATACTACTCCAAACAAAAGTGGTGTTATTAGCCATTAAACCTCAAATGTACACTTTTCCCAAAAGGTTTCCACAATTTTGGCCACTACTGTAAGGTTAAAGGTAAAGGTTCCCCCGCACATGCGTGCTAGTCGTTTCCGACTCTAGGGGCCGGTGCTCATCTCCGTTTCAAAGCCGAAGAGCCAGCGCTTGTCCGAGGATGTCTCCATGGTCATGTGGCCGGCATGACTAGACGCCAAAGGCGCACGGAGCGCTGTTACCTTCCCACTGTAGTGGTCCCTATTTTTCTACTTGCATTTTTTACGTGCTTTCGAACTGCTAGGTTGGCAGAAGCTGGGACAAGTAACAGGTGCTCACTCTGCTATGCGGCACTCGGGATTCGACCCGCCAAACTGCCGACCTTCTGATCGACAAGCTCAGCGTAGAATAATAGAGTTGGAAGGGAACTTGGAGATCTTCTAGTCCAATCCCCTGCTTGAGCAAGAGATCCTATAACATTTCAGACAAATGATTGTCCAGTCTCTGTTTGAAAGCCCCCAGTGACAGAACACCCACAACTTCTGAAGGCAAGCTATTCCTGAAATTTCTTCTTAGTTCTAGGTTGCTTGTCTCCTTGGTTAGTTTCCATCCACTGTTTCTTGTCTTGCCTCTTGGTGCTTTGAAAAATAGTTTGATCTCCTCATCTTTGTAGGAGCCCCTCAAATATTGGAACACTACTATGATGTCTCCTCTAGATCTTCTTTTCACTAGACTAGACATACCTAATTCCTGTAACTCTTATTCATATGTATGTTTAGCCTTCAGCCCCCTAATCCTTCTTATTGCTTTTCTCTGCATTCTTTCCAGAGTCTCAGAGAAGCCTCTTCTCTGAGATGTTGAACAATGGTGATAATAAAGGGAAACCTTGCAAATCCATACAGAAAAACACTTCCCAGTGTCAGTTTCTGGAGATGGCTATCTAATTATGGGAAGAATCACAAACAGACTGTTTTGCCTGCACCTAATTTAGACATCTTCTCCAGAAGGATGCTATTATCGATAGTTTTGAAAACTGCTCAGAGATTCAGGAGAATCAATAAGTTTATAGTTCCCTAATTCTCTCCTGGCAATATCATACAACAGAGTGACCAAGATAATGTCAGGGCCAACATCAGTCCTAGAACATAAATGAATTGCATCCAGGAAATCTGTTCTCATCTGATTAGCCACTGGACGCTTGCCAGTGTTAACTTTTGATGTATAATTAATTAGATCTTCTGGTTCCAATGATTTTTTTTCTCAGAACAGGACTCATTAGAGCATCCTTTAATGTAGAATTATTCAGTGTAGAGGAAAATGCAATTTTCTGGATCCAGCTGAACACACTTTATGGCTATGTGTAATAAGCAATGATGGAAATAACTAAACACCTTATTCAATCAACAGGCTTAAACCTATGTATTAAGTTGCCATTTTACAGTATCTGTTATTTTTGAACCAAATCCAATACCCAATAGACCATATGTCACTGCAAAACTAGTCTCCAGAACCTCCTAATGCTACTTAATGTCAGTGGTCAAAAATTGTAGCATTTTTCTCATTTCCTCTAGAAACAGAAATAAAGAGGAAAAATTCTGAGGCTCTTTTTAGGATCAACAACCATCAAGAATAACAAGGATCCGTACTTTCATTGCAGATTTATCATGAGATTTATCGGCCAAACTAATAAAGTCAGCCTTACTTTATCATTGTTCTCTATCCCATAAAGTGAAGGCTAATGGTAAAATTAATGAATGTGGGAAATAGAAGTCTTGATATTGTATTAAACAAATATTATGGAATAATTCAGTACAGAAATTAATGGCAAAGTTCTGTGCTCAGCTGTAATTTTTAGAATTAATTACAGATATTCTTTGCAGCTCTCTAAATATCTTAATAGTATATATTTAAGTACATATATACTAGTCTTTTGGAAAGTCAGATTAAATGTATTGCTATCAAATATGCTTTATGGTATATTTTTAAAAACTGCCATATCTGAAACATTTCCCCCCTGTAATGGGGACAGTGGGTCACATTTTATTGTATTATGAATTTTATAAATCTTTGGCAGAATGTTATTGGGCCTATTTTAAAATTAAATCAAGAAGAGATACTTTAGAATACATTGAGATTTGATTTAAAGATGATAATCCTGAAATTTCAGATGCAACAGCCAGATTTTTACAATGGCCATAAAATGGGTATAAAAGCAATGTAGCACATCAATAATTTGAAGTTTTGAGTGTTTTATGTAATATTTATCAAATATGCTATTTCTAAACTGTTTTATTTAATACCAAATTTTATTTAATACCAAATACCAGATTATATTTGTAATCAGGTATTTGGGCCTTTTTTGGTCATGAATAAATAATTACTGAACCATACCATCTGAAGAAGATACCTACATCCACAAGTATATTCTGGCAACTGATTAGCTAAGGAGTCCTAAATCATAGGAATTGTATTTTTAAAAGATTGACATTTAATTGATCCATCTTTAATTGTTTAAGGAAAAGTAACAGTGGAATTAATGTGTGTGAATATTTTTGCTACTCATCTAGTCCTAATTCATAAGCCACCACAGTTATAATTTATTTCTGTCTCCAAAGATGCTATTTGGGGAGATAATTTTCCATCCACGATTGTGAATGTTTGAAATATTCTCCTACTGTTATTATCCTAATATAGCAGGCTCCAGAATTTAGATTTTTCTTCTTTTCAAGCAAGGGGTAGCCTCACTTTTTTATTTGGCTGTTTGAAGTTGCTTGGACTTATGTAGCAATTTAGAAAGTACCTTCTTTTTTCTCCTACATGGATGATCAAACTAATTTAATTTGTACGCTTCTTTTTCTTTATGTAACTATAAAAAGTGAAATAAACTCCCAATTTCCTGAAGTATTGATGCACAACAGTTAATTCAAAAGTAAAAGTGAGAGATTTCAAACATATTTCCTGTTGTAAATCGAGTATAGTACATTCTTATAACAGAAAATCTTGTAATATCTGTTGGCTGCTTCTACTCAACTAGATTAAATTGCATGTATGAAACTCTCACAGAATTTAGCAACTGTCTATGGGGAAGCTGGGATATTTTTCTTACATTTTTACAATAAGGAAATATTGTAAAGAGAAGACAGTAATGCTGGTTCCTGCCAATATAAACAAATGAGTACACCACGTAGCAAAACTCACATAAAGGAAAACTTATATCTTATGTATAGAAAAACATGTGTATAGGAAAGACAAAATCCCCATTGTTTTAGGTCTACATGAAGAGGCATCTGTTTCAGAATAAATAAGGAAGTTTCCTGTAACTCTAAGATAAGGAAACTTCTATTTTAGCAAAATATGAAAAGAAGGAAGGATTGCACAGGAAGAAGAATTTATGATGATAGAGCAATCGCAACTTTTGATTGAATAAACATATTTCTTTTGACTCTCCACTGATTGTGTGGTGATTTTTATTAAATTCTCGGCTTGGAAATGAATAGATGAATAAGGTTTGATCCTTCTGACAATGAGATGAAATCTTTTAAAGATATTTCTGTACAAGAGCCTTAGTATTATGCCAAGTCTCACAGGACAACATTCTTGCTTTGTTGCACAATACACTTCAAACAATTGCAGGTTTGTTCCTCTTGCTCAGACTTATTCTCTGCTACAACTACAAGGTGTAACTTCACATATATAATTCAGAAAGTTTCTCTAATGCAGTCCTCTTACGCAAATGTTGCAACTTCCAATGTCAAAAGAAGGTGGTGGCATTAGGTTTACATATTTGCTCTTCCCTTGGCCTTTCAAAACATTTTGATTTAGCAATAGCAAATTTACTGATGTTATTTGAGCTTCAGATTCCTTTACATGAAGAGTATACGTGGAATATTCCATACACCGTAGAGGGTAGTTAGAATGCTTAGAGTACAGCAGGCATGCTAGATATCTGAGGAGAGAGCTTAAATTCAACCTTCTTTTGCTTATGAATTGCTTAGACCTAAATTCAGGAGTGGCGTTTAGTGTGTCAGAGTGCTGCTAGGTTGGCCGTACAAAAACAAAAGGCAGACAGCAGATAAAGACTGAAAGTTTCTCTGGGAATTAAAATAAAGAAAGTAGAAGAGCTACTGCTATTATTTGCACTGTCTTTCTCCTTGTAACAATGACCACCATAAAATCTGAAACAGGGTGTCACATATTTGATGTGATGGGATATCTTGTTCACGAGATGGCCTAAAATGAGATGAAATGAGATGAGTTGTCTTCCATGGCCCAATTGGAAGATAAGGTACGTGAGTATCATACTTGCAGAATAGCATGGCTATTTTTCTTCTGCACTTCTGGAAGTTTGGAAAGATTTCTATGAAATAAAACAAAGATAGTATATATCGACTTGTTGTTTTCATCTGTTATTCAGAAATTGTTGATGTCTTGAACTGGTGCTGGAGCTGGTAAAATTTGGAATACTAAGTTATGTTTTAATTCAGTTAAGATGGAGGAGATTCCTGTTGTAAGGAGAAAGGATTCTGAATCTGGGACTGAACATATTTTAGGTAAGGACCAGGCTGTAGCCTGCCTATGGGTAGCTAAGTCCAGATTAGATTGGTATATTTGCTATGTCCATTTTTGAAAGAAATAGCTTTGACTATGGAAACACATACCTATTATATACCTGCTGAATAATCATAATGCTCTCTGGGGCTGTCTTAAAAGTACTTTTGAAATTTTTCTCTGTTCAGAATGTTGTAGCAGAATTTTTGTATATGCTTGGTTATGGGATGATGCTACATTACATAGATAGATCAGTGCTTTCACTGACTGTCAGTTTATTTCCTAGAACTTTCAATATATTCGTGATAACTTTCAGAGCTCTAAATGGCTTGTGTTCAGCATATATGATCAGTTGCCTCATTCCATGGCTGCTCATCAAGAACAAGTGGGAAGGATTTTACTTGTGTTTCTTTCTATAATACCTTTCTCTGTTGTAGAGACGTCTAGTCATTCATCTCTTTTTGAAGGAGCTTCTGCACCTCCTTATGAACTGATTAAAAATGGATCAATAGATGAAAAACAAAGTTCAGGAAAGAATGGTAGGTAAAATTTTTTACACACACTTGACTCATCCACTAAATCAACTCTATTGTCCTTTCTTTTCTTCTTTCTTTTTCTTCTTTTACTACTACTACTACTACTACTAGTAAATAACAATAAGAAGTCATCAAATTTGCAGATGACACATTGGGCACTATCTAACAAAATGAAATTAAATGGTGAAAAAAGTAAGGTGCTACATTTAGGCAAGAAAAACCAAATGCACAGGTACAGTATAGGGGGTACCTTGCTCCATAGTAGTAACTGTGAGAGGGATCTTGGAGTCCTAGTGGACAATCACTTAAATATGAGTCAGCAGTGTGCTGCAGCTGCCAAAAAAGCCAACACAGTGCTAAGCTGCATTAACAGACAGAGAGAATCAAGATCACATAAAGTGTTAATGCCAATTTACAACACCTCGGTAAGGCCACACTTAGAATACTGCATCCAGTTTTGGGCACCATGATGTAAAAAGATGTTGAGACTCTACAAAGAGTACAGAGAAGAGCAAGAAAGATGATTAGGGGAATGGAGGCTAAAACATATAAAGAATGGTTGCTTGGGTATGTCTAGTTGAATGAAAAGAAGGACTAGGGGTGACATGATAGCAGTATTCCAATATCTCAGGGGTTGCCACAAAGAAGAGAGTCAAGCTATTCTCCAAAGCACCTGAAGACAGGACAAGAAGTAATGGATGGAAACTAATCAAAGAGAGAAGCAACCTAGAAACTAATATGACTTTTACTGTAATTTTCTATAACAACAAAATCTTACAAATCTACCTTCTCCTCGTCATACCTCTGAATTAAGGAGGCTTCACCCTGTGCAACCAGTATCTTCTGGACCTAAAATATGTTTCAGCACCATTTTGCATGGATAATTATTTCTGGCTGTCTACAATTCTGGAATTGTCAGTCAGCATACCATTGGTTAAACACAATGAACTGTATTTGCAAGATTTAATTCCTGAACAGTATGCAGTGGCTTAAACAACTTATATTATCTTGGAATGGATGTAAAAAGGAAAAAAATTCCTGTGTTATTTATTATTATGTCCTCTTGCATTGCAGGAAGCAAATCTTTGTCTGATTTACTTGGTCAACAGCCACCTCAACATCTCAGTGATTCAAAGTATGATATTATTTGACTAACTCTGTTTTACTGTTTTACTGAAATTATTATTTTGAAGAAACAGTGGTATCCTTTCCTGTACAAGAGGGCAAAAGTCTTGTTTCTGAAACCAAGGCATAAGAATTGAAGAGTCTGGTCTCAATAAAGGAGAATATTTGTAGCTCAGATTGAAATGAAGAATCTTTGGTGCTCTCTGAGCTTGGTTGTTTTCTTTCAGATATTTCATTACCCAAACTAGGTAACATCATCAGTGCTAAGCATTTACCTAATTTGAGTAATCAAAACATCTGCAAGAAAGCAACCCAGCTCACAGAGCACCAAGGACCCCTCACAATCTAGTCTATTCTACTTAGCTTAGAAGAAACACTCTAAGCAGGCATCCTAAAATTATTTTAGTGGACAGTAGATTAGTGCATATTATAGGAATTACTTTTTCAGATACTATGATCCCAGATGCTGACTATTCATACCAGCAGATAGAGTAAACCCAATTATTTTTTCAAAACAATTCCATCCAGTTCACAGTTCACAGGTTGACCTATGATTCTCTAGGTCAGGGGTAGGCAACCTTGGCTTTTTTATGAGTCATGGACTTCAACTCCCAGAATTCCTGAGCTAGCCACATTGAGGGAAAAGGGAGAGGTTTCCAAGCTGAGCCATGCTGCCTCAGGAATTCTGGGAGTTGAAGTCCACGAGTCATAAAAGAGCCAAGGTTGCCTACCCCTGCTCTAGGTGAAGGAAATAAATTGGTGGAAATAGAAATGTTTGCAGAATAGTAGTTATTGCTTCATTACATACAATAATTTTGAGGTCTCAGAAAATCAGGATATAGTTTTCTAATAATTATTTCAACCCGAAATGAAGTAGTGTATTTTCTATTTTTTTTCCTCAGCAGTCTCCTCACCTCTGAACAAGAGATTAAAGATGCATTTCTCCAGTACACAGCAACAAAGTTTTGCTATAGGACTGCCCCTGCAAAGCATTTAAAAGTACAGAAGCTAACTCCTCTCAACACATACAGAGTATGTACCATAGTTGTATCTTGGGAATGACATGTTTTGAGGACTGAACTGTAGGAAGCCTGGCCTGAGCTTCAGCAAAATAACTCTTAGACTGATTCCATTCAAGGTGCTAAATATCTAGGTTTCCTAACATCACCCCTTGTTATACTTTCAAGTTTGCCATTTTGTATTTATGAAATATTATTCAAAAATATGTCTTCATCTACATGGAAACATCTGGTCACATCCTGCAGGGACCATCTGAACTCAAATGCTTATTTTCATGCAATTGTTTGGCTACAGTGCATACACAGAGAAAGATGCAGTTTCTTTAAGGAGGCTCCAAGAAGTGTGGTGCCATTGGGCTTTGGATTCAATATGTACACATTCCTGTAATCAAGTCAATGAACTTGTCATGCTATCATTAGATTAGGGGTGTCCCAACTTGGCAACTTTAAGACTTGTGGAGTTCAACTCCCAGAATTCCCCAGCCAGCCATTGAATTCTGGGGGTTCTAGTCCACAATTTTAAAATTGCCAAGGTTGAACACCCATACTCTACATTATACTGTATATTTCTGGAAAGTCTCATCCATGGGCATCTATTGGTATATGTAGATATGCGAGTTAAGATTCCAAAATAAATATCTGTAAATAAGTTTGACCTCAAACTTCTAACAACTTAACTGTATGGGGGCAGTTATTTCATGGTGAATGAAAGTAGTTTACACTCACTGGAATTAAAAATAAAGCAGTAATTGCTTCATTTCAAAGCATTAGGTCTGGGTTTTAGAATTTCTCAAGACAAAGTACAGAGCCAGATTCTGCTAATTGTTGGCTGGGATTTCCACATCATAAGCCAGTCTGCTTTTCAAGGATGCCCACTTCTGTTCAAAGAATTAAGACTTCCGTTTCAGGTTAATGGATTATTTGCTGTTTTCTGTTCTCAGTATCGGTTAGAGACTTTCACTGAAAGTAGAGACACACACTTGGCTAGTGAATGCTATTATGGTGAGTAACTGGGGAATGAGGGAAAATTTCCAGAATAAATTCCTTTGCAAGGGATTACCATTTTGAACCTTTCAAGATACTTTTCCAAGTAGTCATACTATTGGTTACACTCTAACATTAACATTTAATGGAATCATGGCAATAATAAGTTTAAAAACAAAATAAATATATTAAAATTAAAATACCAAAATGAATGTCATCAAATAGGAAAAAAAATAAAGTCCACCAGGGGTAACTCCTTCAAAATAATAATACATTACATGGGCTCCACTGACTTCCTGACTCCGATGGCTGGGTTAGCGTGAAGGCTAATCTGGTCTCGGGTGGTTGGGTGTTCCAAAGGACAACTACCATGGCAGAAAAACTATGCTTCCTGTGTCCTATTAGATAGATTTTCTTAATTAACAGGATCTGCTGTTGGATTTCATGATGTGGGTACAGAAAATTGGAAAGACATCATACCGCCAAATATCTTGAGGTTGTCGAAGGGATCCTGGGAAAATTGATTTTATTTATTTTTATATATCATATTTAGAGACTGCTCATCTCCCTCATAGAGTGGCTGTGGGCAGTGTCTTTTTTAACTGTGTTTTTAAAAATCACTACAGTACTTATACACGGCATATTATTCAATATTTTTTTTAAAAAAAATCTGTACTGCTTAATGGAACACTATTAAAGCAGTATAGTTGTAGGTACGTGTTTGTCTACTTTGAGGCCAAAATACATAAAGGAATACAATTCACAATCGTGCTGTTTTGTTATTTAGTTCCATGATTGACTGAGGAGGGTCTGTGTGTTTGTCTTCCAGGTGGATTTGTGGACTCAGCTGATGTTGTACCTCAGCCCACCCCCTGGGAAATCCCTGTGGATCCACCTCCCTTGTTTACAGACTGTGAAATGCATATCCCAGTGCCCCACTCATATTCCCTGGGGGTAAAACAAATATTTCTTACTCTTGTTAGAATTACAGTTGTATGCTGCTTTTCTAAAGTCTATTCAATAAGTCAACCAAGACAGCTTTGTGAATACGTGGCCCACCAGAACAGTGTTTTTTCAAACATGGCAACTTAAAGATGTGTGGACTTCAACTCCCAGAATTCTCCAGCCAGCAGGCCAAGTTTGAAAAAAACTGTACTTGGTGAACAACTTCTAAATTTAAAGGGCTCCTAAAAACAGCTCTAGAAAATATATTTGTTGGGCTATTTGTTCATGGCAAGTTATTGTTTAACTGATTACTGCCATTTTTAAAGTAGTCTTAGAAATGTGCAATCTTCTAAGTAATTACTCCTAGAATATAAAATTACTGTTGAAATGGTTTTGTTGGCAGGCTGTTAAAGAAAGTAGACAAGCAGAAGAATGTTAAAGCTTATCAGATAATTGGGTAGATTAGAAATACAATAAGAAATAGATTACAATAAAATGCCATCCGATTGTGTATTATCAGGTCACAATGAGCTTAAGTTGATTCATTATGTAAGCAATACATGAGGAAAATGGAATCCAAAATACATATTCAAATTCAGGACATATATTTCAGACTATTCTACAAAAACTAGTAAAAAGTAAACAGAAATAGTTTTCCAATCAGTCTAGAAGCCTCTGAAAAAGGCATGGTGGGTGGACGGAGGTACAAAAATATGTTACAGGCCATTAATGGATCTTGTTATAGGAAGTGAAATCAAATTGTGTTTCCCTGACTCATCCTTATCCATTTGATTATTTGAATTTTTTTTAAAAATGGTTACTGTGAAATGACTTACCATCTCTAATGTGGCACTTGATGTTCTGCTCTCTGATCATTGTAGCAAAAATAGTTTTGAACTGTTTGAAAATCTAAGATAGTAATTTTAGTATATAAAGTTTAAAAATAGTATTTGTATTTGGCAAGGGAAACTTCTGGTTTATACATATTAAATAATTATAACATATTTATTATTTATATTTTTAGAAGACCTCCAGGGTTCTTCCGCACTTATGATTCTATATAGTGTTTCTTATGCATTTTAGTTAAAAGCAGGAAAATTGTCATAAAAATGGGATTTGATTACATATTGTAACAAAATGTGGGAATGATCTCAGAAGAGAAGAGGAAGAGCCACAGACTAGTCCAGGGGTAGGCAACCTTGGCTCCTTTATGACTTGTGGACTTCAACTCCAAGAATTCCTGAGCCAGCCATGCTGAGGGGAAAGGGAGAGGTTTCCAAGCTGAGCCATGCTGGCTCAGGAATTCTGGGAGTTGAAGTCCATGAGTCATAAAAGAGCCAAGGTTGCCTACGCCTGACTAGGCAATAGTCAGATAAGAAGCAGTTGAGCCCAGAGAAGGAATATGGGTGTGGCAAATGTCTCAGAAGGAACCCTCCCTAGTTTCTTGGACTGTAAAGGTGACAAAGAAAAAAAAGTACTTTCAGACTTGCAAGATTCTGTTAATGTAACCTTACAATAAAGACAGAGCTGATATTCCTTGCTGTGCTTTTTGTCTGACTATCTCACGAGTCTGACACCCTCCTCCTCTCTCTCAAGGTCATTCCCACATACCACTATACATATATAAAAAGTTCTTTTTATATATGGATTGTGAGCATGGTGGCTGGGTAGAATGCTGGGTTGACAAGTAGCAAGCCTGTGTTCGAGACCTGAGTGCTGCTGTGGGATGGGGTGAGCTCTCCTCCTTCATTCCAGCTCCTGCCGGGGACATGAAAGGAACTCCTACCTGGGCATACATCTGGGCAACGGTGATGTCACCAGCTAATCCTGTCAACCTGGAAGCACCTCAGTGCTTCTGACATTAATACAATGCAATATGTTATGTTCAACTTTTACTTTGTAACCTTTTTTGGGGGTGTGTGTGGTAACTTTCAGGCTTGGTTTAATGTCATGGTTCCAATAAATGAGACCAGTAGAAATAAGAACCCTGAGGCAATTGCTTTCCTCAAAGAACACTTTTAATGGTTACATAATATCAGCACAAACATAGGTGAAACAAAGACTGAAAATTACCCCCCCAAAAAAGGTTACAAAGTAAAAGTTGAACTCCCCACCCCTTGGTGTGTCATAAATCACAATCCTCAATTAACACCTTTGGCGGGCTTCCTAACGAAAGCTCCTGCCTGCCAAACTTTAAAGCTCCTTGACCTTGGTTCCCACAAGAAAGTTATTGTTTTGACTAAACTATAAGAATGCATCTCCTGTCTCCCAATGCTCTGGCAACTGAAAAATGAAGAAACATGGTTGAATTCAGAGCACTTGAAGGTTTGACAGCAGTATACATGGGTAATTTATTTCTGTGTGAGTTTGAAGAAAAAACAATAGGACTTATATAAGATACTAATTTTAAAGATAAGTTAAACCTTTTAAAGATAAGTTGTTATACCTACTTAAATCTAATCAAAAGTAAATCCAAATAAATTCCAAGTAAAGTACAGTAAGTGACTACAGGGTTTTAAATGCTGTCTTTTGAACTCTTGTACAAATTGTGAAATTAGAAAAAAAAATAAACATGTTTCCATATGAACCATATAACATTTCATTGCTTTTAATAGCCTTGAGGGAATTCAATTAGTATGTAGTCTGGGATTTTAAGTAGAAATTATGATTTCTCAGTAGGAAAATTCCTACTCAGTTCAAGGGGCAATTGCCTTCTGAAACCACTTTGTGAGATTTTTATCTTCTTTGGTATAGATATTCACAAGTCTCCCATAGAACATTTGATATTTGTGGATTCATAGTTGGAAATATATAGTTGGAGGAAGCCTAAGGCATGATAAAATGGATTAAACATATGGATGTCAAAGAAAAATAATTATGGGCAGGAAACTATTATCCTTTTGCTGAGGACTATTGTTATTTTAGGAACGCGGTGGCTCAGTGGCTTAGGACGCTGAAATTGTCAATCAGAAGGTTAGCAGTTTGGCGGGTTGAATCCCGAGTGCCATGTAACAGAGTGAGCTCCTGTTACTTGTCCCAGCTTCTGCCAACCTAGCAGTTCGAAAGCATGTAAAAATGCAAGTAGAAAAATAGGGACCACTACGGTGGGAAGGTAACAGCATTCCGTGCGCCTTTGGCGTCTAGTCATGCCGGCCACATGACCACGGAGACATCCTCGGACAAGCACTGGCTCTTTGGCTTTGAAATGGAGATGAGCACCGGCCCCTAGAGTTGGAAACGACTAGCACGCATGTGCGGGGGAACCTTTACCTTTACCTTTATTGTTATTTTAAGAAAAAAATAATAAAATTAAGGCTTGGGCATAGCAATTCTCCAGTGAAGTAGGGCTATCCTGTCAACAGAGTCTTTCCAATGGTTCGCTTATGCGTCCTTTGCTTTACTTTCAGAATTGTCAAAATTGCAATGGCCGTGGTGCAATTACATGCCAATCATGTCAAGGAAAAGGCACAGTAAGTCAGTGCAAGAAACATTACAATATTCTTATCAGATGTCAGTGCTTCCTTCTGTGCAGAAATTAGGAGAAGAAGAACTGCATGAGAAAGATCACCCCAAATATGGGCAAATAGATGACACAAATAAAAGTTTGATGGCTTTTATTGTAAACCACCCCAAATAACATGGAACTTAGCCACTTGTTATTATTATTGTTCTTAAATGAATACATTTAAATTGTTCTGCATTTTTTCAAATATAAAAAAGTGTCCATCTTGTAATGGGAGTGGGTTCAATTCATCTGAATATACTCCCCCTGATACACTCATAATTGTGCCCAATATTTCCACTGCTAAGCAAGACAGTTGTTAAGTGAGTTTCCCCCCCCCATTTTATGATCTTCCTTGCCACAGTTGTTAAGTGAATCACTGCAGTTGTTAAGCTAGTAACATGGTTGTTAAATGAATCTGGCTTCCCCATTGACT